>NC_059425.1:132223506-132249417 GCF_021028975.2 Sphaerodactylus townsendi | reverse complement strand
AGATAGATAGATAGATAGATAGATAGATAGATAGATAGATAGATAGATAGATAGCAGGCCAGCCACTAAATAGCAATACAATCAAACATGCTATGTTTTGTGAGTAATCCCACACAAATTTTAAGCAAAATAGAGCTTTATTAGAGAGAATTAGAAAAGTAGTTGGTAATCTTAATCAGGCCTGGCATCAATGAGTCATTGCTCAAAGGTCAAAAATAGGCCTGGAAAGGTTCCTGCTCCCTCCCTCTTCCTTTTACTGACAGAATGAAGCCTTAGAATACTGTGATTACCTAGCAGTGGCCACTGAGAGAATCTGTTGCTTAAAGCTACGAGCACTTATTTTACCATTTTTGGATTTTTTTAAAACCCTCCCATTTTTTAAAAAAGATTTTACATTTCTCTGCAAACCTTTTCATGTTTGTAGAAAGACCTGACTAGTGGGGAAAGTACGTATAGTTACAGAAAGTTTATAAGCATCTTTTGTCTCGGATATCTGCATTTTCATGAGTATTTGATACTTGGTCATGAATCTGAGAGCAGAACGGTATTTTACACTGGCAAGCACATATTTCTCAACCATATTACCAGTGTTATCACAGACTGCAACTCAGCAGAAGCCCTAACCTTAACCTAACTGAGTATTTCTGTATTTGGCCTCTTTTCAAGAAAGTAGGAAGTAGTAACCATACCCAAGGTTTCTTGCATATTCTACAAATATTGTGCCATGGCTGGTTAACAAAGTTTGAAGTCTCCATTTCAGATTTCAGTCTGCTGGCATACTTCAGGCTCATGTCACTTCTAGATATCCCAGACACAGCTAAGCTCGGATCACAGTATGTTTCAAAAGATGCCAGATGAAACTAGTTATTAATGGCAATATGGGACGGGACCATTTGAGGGCAAGGGAAACACACAAACTCTTCCTGGCTACAAGTTTTGCCCTGAAACTTCTTGTTTTGGACCTTTTCATCTTCTGCCAGGCTTATTCTCAATCTTTGAGTTGATTGCTCAGTCATTAGGTAAAGCTTTGATCACTCAAATACCTAACAAAGACAATTGTAAAGTCAAAGTGATAAAAGCATCATAACTCTCTTTGAAAAAGCAGTGTCTTGTTTTAACAAGAGTTAATGTTCAACCACCATGGAAAACACAGTGTTTTATGGTATTCTCCTTTCCTGCAGCCCCTATCGACCCACAAAGAGATAATTCCTGAGGTCACAAAATTCACAAAAAGGAACACATCACTTTTCATGTGCTTTCACTGGCATAGATGCCTGTGCTGTGAGTGGCCAGAATCAAGGTAAGCAGCAGGCAAAGGCATAGTCAAACAGTCCAGAGTCAAGAGGCAGCAAGCAAAGGCATATTCAGGCAGTCACATACGGGAGATCAGGCAGGCAGGCTGTGAGCCAGAGTTCAGAAAAAGACCATGTAACCCTGCCCTGCATACCCTGCCTCATGAATTATTGAAGTTCATATTATTTCTCATACTGTGTGCTGCAAAATGCCAGTTTCCATGTTTGTATGGGTGGATAGCAGGGGGTCCCAGCCAAGAGCAAGCCTAAGGCAAAACAGCCTGTTTGCAGAAAATTAATTTATGAGTTACTCCAGGCAATTATCTGGACGTCTCATAACAAGGACACGCATCTTTGATTATCTTACCCTACCAGAGTACTCCATTGACGTAATGGAATCTGCACATCTCTTGAACACCACACCTCGCTAAGCTGTTTTTGGAAGCTCCCTGATACTGTGCTTTTGAGAAAACCTTTCTCCAAACAATTGCTTTCTCCCTGCATTTCCTTAACCTCTAGATATGATCTCCCTAACAACAAAATCCCTTCCTAAATCAATCAGCCTCGGCTAAATCTGAATACTTAAGGCAGAGACTTGAGGAAGCATCTCTGCATAAACCATTCATGATATAATCTGATATAATCTGATATAATCTAGGACTAATTGGCCCCATTGTCCCGGGGTTTGGAACAATAGAGCTGTTAATTAGCTCAAGCCCTGCAAGTCCAGCATGGAAATCCCAAGTAAAATGAAACCTAAGCTTGAAGTTCCCGCCAAACTAGCAATCCACCCTATAAAAATACTGCTCACCAGAGCCTCAGTGTTCATTACTAGCCTGAACCTCTCTTGGTCATGTTGGTGTGAAACATGATATCGACCTCCACAAATGCCTTCTTCTAGATTCTCATCAGCTGATTTAGGTAACGTATAAGTCCCCTGCTTCCCCAAATCCTACTCTATCACCCAACCTATTTTCTCCTCCCTGTTTATATACCTAGGAGCTGTGTGTATGTGCCTTAATGTCTCACTGTGATTGTTTGCAACCAAAATTTATATAAAAATATTTAAACTGCAATTTGGTCTTTTGTGAATTCTCTGCAGATACGTTTCAAGCTGTTTCTGGTATACATAGTCTTAAAAGATCCCTACCCAGCCTGCCTTTCACATTGCCAAGCTGAGTTATTTTCCCCATTACTACTTTAAGATATTTGTGTGCTGTTACACTCTTAGCAGCTGGTGGAGATTCCTTAGAAATAAGTTCACAACCTGTGAAAGCTGGGTAACAACCAGGTATGTGGAGCTTACCAGGAAGCACACTCATTGCACCCAGATCAACATGCCTAAGACAGGGCTTGTGTTCAGAGGAAGACCAGGTACACGGAACTTACCAGGAAGTATACTTGTTGCATCCAGTTTGAGCTATGCCCAATACACTGGCTCATGACAGATTCCACTGTCATCCTATCTGCACATTAGACTAGTTATATGTAGAGACTCCTGAATATATCCAACTTTCTTGTATGTTTACTTCCTTAGAGATTATAGGAGTGGTATATTTGACTGACTAAGCCCCTAGCTCTAGTCCAATGATGGTAGTTGTAATGATTCAAAATGATAATAAACATTTTCTACATAATGAGCTACTCAGTGTGGGGGGTGGGGTGCACTGGAGCACAGTACCACCTCATAGATGATGGGGCTCAGAGGGAAGCCCTGCTTTACTCCATGGTGGATGGGGATCTCTGCTGTCTCTCCTTCTAGGGCCCTGATGGTGGTGGTACAGCTGTCGTAGATCTCCCTCACTAGGCCCAGGAAGTCTTCCGGCATGCCCATTTCTGCCAGCATGGTAAAGATGTGCTCATGTGGTATGGACCCAAATGTGTTGGAGAGGTCCAACCATGCTGGACACTGTCTCCTGAAACGTCAGCAAGTGTTAAGCACACTCTGTAGGACAAAGTTGTGTTTGTGGCAGCCTTCACAGGACATGAAGCCTTTCTGCTGGGTGCTGATGAGTTTTCCCACAATGGCCTAGTCAGAGATGCAGGTGGCAATGCAGTTGGCATACATCTTGTAGATGGTGCCACAGGATAAGATGGGCCTCCAGTCCTGGGGTCTCTTGGGTCACCTTTTTTGTGGGAAAGGACCATCATGGCTTTCTTCCAGGCAAGTGGCATGCATGCAAAGCAGCTGCAGCCATTGAAGATGGCTGCAAGCACGTGTCAGTGGGAGTCCTCACACTTGAGGAGGTTGTAGTGGATGCCATCCCTTCCTGGAGCAGTGTTCTTTGTTCATTGCAGTCTCGTCTCCACTTCCTCAGCAGTGAACTCTCTTCTCAGGAACAGAGACGGCTCTATGTGGGGCAACGGAGGCAGATTGTCGGGGCGCCAGGAGTCTCATGCATCGTTTTGGTCAAAGATGCTGGAGAAGAAGCAGTGGAGCTCCTCACCGGGGATGGCACAGAAGGGGGAGGGGTCCTCCAGGACCTCTTGCACGACCTTGGCTTTGTTAGCATGATAGAGTTTCTGGATGTGGGGTGCAGCCCTGGTGTCATAGCAATGTGCTGCACTTTGTCTTCTGCCTCTGCCTTGGTGGGTGGGAGGACGGAGCGCTGGGGCAGTGCTGGAAAGTTTATTTTTTGTTATCCAAATTTGCAATTCCCTTCTTCCAGAGGTTCATCAAAACCAAAGAAAGTATTGTGAAGAATGCAGAGAATAGGGAAGCAGACAATTAGTTCCAGCATCAATGGCACTTTCTTAATATGAAGGGAAATGTATTTAGAAGTACATTTCCTTTTCAGTCAATAGGATTTTCATCCAGATAGCTGTGTTGAGAAATGCATAGAAATGCAGCAATCTGTTATACATATGTTAAATTTTCACGATGCTGTGAGTAAACCTGAAGCAGCAGGATTCAGAACTATTTAAGTATTAGTACACACTACATCTTGAATAGGCATTGGAAATCTTAGAGGTAGATAAAAGAAAGAAGACAAACATGCAGGCTTTAATGGAGTTGTATTTTGTACTGTATTTTGGCAAGTCATCCTTATGGAGGAAGCCGCTTTGTTTTGAAGGATTAACATAATTTTTTTGGACTTTTTATGACTGGTTTGCAGTGCAGTGTTCAACGAAGCTGGAGGAAGACAGAATAAATTCCATGGACATTTTATACTGGGCAGAGGAAATAAATGTGGATTTCCAAAAAGGAAGTCAGGCGTATCTAACCTGATTAACTTCAGAGTCAGGGACAATGGCAGAGGGCAGGTTGACACATTAGACATAAACTATTTGGAACCCAAGAAGCCTTTTGATCAGTACAGCATAAAAGGCGATTTGAGTGTGGCGGGGCTTGGTGGATGGCCTAGCTTTTGTCACAGTATTAGAACTTGAAAGATGTTTGACAAGATGTTTAGATCTCCAGATAAAAATAGGAGGGCCAGTCCTTATAAACGAGAAGAATTATTGAAATGGAAGGAACTGCTCTTTAATGTACAAAACTCCCCAAGTAATGAGGAAAGTGGTGGAAAAAAAACCACCAAGGGATTATGCCTTAAATGGTCACAAAGCTGCAACACACTGATTAGGAAGATAGTATCAAATGTCTGGCAAAAATACTGAAGGAGAAAAGGAAGCTGTTTAAACAACCCAAGGAGTTGGAGAGCAGCTGAAGCTAGACCCAGCTATTCATTGCTAATAAATTAGGTAGAGACTTTAGCTTTTTCCCATTCCCAAATTCAGCTAAACTTTACAGTGTGAAGAACAGTTAATACAAGATCACCCTCACAGTGATTCCAGGCTGCTGAAATCCAAACTTTCCAAAACTTAACAGTCAAAAGACATTTTAGGCCTCCTTTAATACAATTTATTGAAGGTAAAGCCAGAAAAATGTTTTAGGTTGTATGTGATAAATGTTGTTTATTGTTCATAGTTTATATCAATATGAATGTTGGTATTCATGCATATAATAGATCTTTTGGTTGGATTTTTATTTAAAGTATCTGTAAAAACTTTTTTAGAATTTGTCTTTATCTCCTAATAAATGGTGGTGGTTGTTTTTAAAGACATTCTGGGCCAACAAATCAGAAAAAAATGGTGGAGGTGGTTTAAGTGTAATAATTTTCCAAAATTCATTTTATAGATAGAAATATTTAGCAATATGGCATGAACAAAACATAAAGATCCAACTTTTCAGCAAGAAACTTTAGGAAATAGTTTAAATTTTATTTATTTATTTATTGGTTATATTTCTATACCGCCCTCCCCCGAAGGGCTCAGATAATCTCTATTTTTTAAAAGTGGTTGGCTAGTCTAGACAGCATTTGAGCAGGTTACCTGAAGGAAGTCTACAAACTTGCCCATTTAGCATTGTCAACTGGAGAGGGTTTCCTCTCTATCCCACCTGTACTTTTAGTACGGACAAGAGAGAGTCTTTGCCTCGGCTCTGGGATTCTTTCCTAAGAGAATCTTGGTTTGTTCCCTTTCTGATTACCTTCCGTCTCCTGGCCAAGAGTTTTAATTCCAGGCAGCTTTTAACATCTGAGTATTTAACAACTGAAAGTTTAATATGTGAATTATTTTAGATTTATTATTGTGTACGTGGATTATTAGTATTTGCTGCTAATAATGGTGTTATACTTAAAATGTTGTATAATATTTTGTTTTGATGTCAATATGATTTTTAAATTCTTGTTTGGTCTATTTATTATATTTATACTCCATTTCATTCTAGCGTCTCTAGATGGCTCACAAAGGTTTTTTTAAAAAAACAACAACTAAAACCACAATAAAGACACCATGAATAAAATATAACAATTAAAACAGCAACAAAAATCATATTAAAATAACCACAACCTTCATTCCTACCTCACCCCAGACCAGCAGCTGTAGAGAAGGTTTTCAGGGAGGCTAACCAAATGCCTGGGTGAAATTGAATTGGGAGGTTACCAGAGCATGTAACACTGTGGCCAGGTCTACTCTGTCCAAAATTGGAGCTGGTGAACCAGACAGAGCTTCACTCAAAGCTCAAAAAAACAGTGATGAATCCTGGAGCACTCCCAGACAGTGGCGTACCAGCCATAGGGACATGGGGTAACTGGGGGATCGTGCCGGCATGCAAAGCCAGGCCAGCTGCACAGCCAGGAGGCCTCTCCCCTGCCAAGTATCTGCCACAGCACCCTGCCCCCATCTTCCTGCAGGCTGGATTCTGCCCTCCCCAGGACTTGGGGAGGACAAGAGGTGGTCTGCAAGTAGGCGGGGGGGGGGGGGCTCAGATGGAGCTGACCTGCTGCTGTGGTGCCTATCCAAGCCTCCCCAAAGCCCTGCCCCAAGCCCTGCCCCCCAGGCAGGGGGCATCAGGGTGGGGTGCCCAAAGCAGGTGTCATGGGTTCATATTGTGGCATATGCATGCAGCAAATGTGGGTATGTAGCCACATTTACATCACAATGCTGATTCAGACTCTGAGCTCATTAACACTAAAAATTGTTGACTAGAAGCATCATTTGATGCAGAAGTGCTTCTCTTCCCGGGATTATTTATTGTTGCATGTAACTTATTGTATATGTCTAAAGCAGGGGTTCTGAACCTGTGGTTCACGACCCCTTTGGGGGTCGAACGACCCTTTCACAGGGGTTGCCTAAGACTCTCTGCATCAGTGTTCTCCATCTGTAAAATGGATAAATGTTAGGGTTGGGGTTCACCATAACATGAGGAACTGTATTAAAGGGTCACGGCATTAGGAAGGTTGAGAACTACTGGTCTAAAGCATGAAGGAGAGAGGCCAATCGTTTCTATGAACACACTGAACACACTGAAAGCTGAAAATGCAAAAGAAATAATATTGTCTGCCAGTAGTAACTTGGAATTCTTTTATACATTTTTTACAGAATATATTAAGTTTCATTTATTATATGTAATAACACCATGTAAAGTGTACCATCCCAGACACATTAAAACACATTAACAAAGTGGTTGTTGCTAGGCTGGATCCAATGAAAGTGTTCTCTCCCCACCCTTCTCTCAATAATCAGCCTTAACTCTTCTCTGAGAACTTGACAAACAAAATTTGCCACGGGTCATGGGACTGCAGTGATGATAGGAGACCAGGAAAAAGCACCTCCCTCTTCCTCCAGCTCCAACTGTGATTTGGCCTGATTTCTGTTTATCACTGCAGTGTCTCATCCTGTGTTGCTTGGAAACAGATGGGTAACCAGTACAGATCTTTCAGCACATGGGTGATACAATCCCTGTAACAAATCCCTGACAATAGCCTGGCTCCCACAATTTAGATCAACAGGAGTTTCTGGAACATTTTCAAAGGCAGTTCCACATTGAACACATTATAGTAAATCTAACTTGAATGTGATCAGAGCATGGATCACTGTGGCCAGAGAATACTTTTTGAAGAATGGCCACAGCTGGCAAGCCAGCTGTAGCTGATAAAAGGATCTACATGCCACAAAGGAGACCTACGCTTCAAACTGTAAATGAGGATCCAGTAGCACTCTCAAGCAATGGATTTGCTCCTTCAGGTGGTGCATCCTCTCCTCCAGGACAGCCTGATCTGTTCTGACAGATCCTTCCATGAGGTTTTCCACTGTATCCATTCCAGAGCGTTTAAAAATGGGTAATCTGCCAATGAGCCTCTAAAACACTTTAGTTTTTTTGTTGTTTCCTTGGACATCATTCATACATTACGCAGAGTTTGGGGTTGTTAAAACTTTTAAATACAGATCAATAGGCATTTATTGATTTAGGCACGTAACACTACAATCCTAACAAAAACTTTTGTCAGAGTAAACGTCATTCAATATACCTGACCAGGATTCTGAGTGGACCTGCTTAGGATTGCTTTCTAAGGATAGTATAAATAGCTATTGAAAAGGATAATAAGACTAGCAAAACAAGAATTTATGTGAATGGTCTACACATTTTTCTCTGATCTTATAATTTACAAGATGGGTATTTGGGAAGACTTGTGGAGACATCTCATTTCCCCCTCTCCCACTAGTTTATCTTTCCCTTTGTTGAAAGCCCCTATAGCATCTCCCTTTATCCTGCTTCCTATTCTCCTTCACACCCATTAGCCAACTGACCTTTTTGTGTCCTCCTGCCTTTATTTTTTTCCTTCCCTACCCCCTGGCAGTCTATCACCAGGAAAACTATGTCCCAGTGTCCTAATGTTAGTTGAGCTGCACCTATTTACACTGGACAGAATCTACAAGAACTTGAGGAAGGCACCTAACGTTCTCCTTCATCACATTCCCACACTATTCATCACATCCCCACACATCCCCACACAATTTCCTCTTTCTCTTATCCTAACGTCTCCAATAATCCTCACTTTTTCCTATTTCCTTCTCTCCTTCACATCCACCAATCCACCTTTTATCTGCTTCCATTTTATTTATTAATTTACTAGCAGCAAAGCCCATTGTGGGGAAATTAATTTACAAGCAGCAAAGCCCATTGTGGGGAAATTCAATGGGCCTTAGCAAAGGGTGGGGGAGGAAGCATTTTCCCCTGCAGTGAGCTTTACTGAGATGGTAGCGGGCCTCCCCTTCTCCTGGAGTGATGCTTCCCACCTAAGTGATCCTGAGTCTGTGGTTTGGGGGTGGGAGAGGTTGGAAAGGTATAGCTTGAGAAGATAAGGATTGTGGGAAGGTGGAACGGAGTGGCTTCAGGTGGGGGGAGATCGGAAAGATGAGGGTTCTGATGCAGGAGGTTAAAAATGTTATCTAAATCAAATGGTGACTAAATCATGCTAACTAAAATACAAGACATTAATGACTAGTTATCCTGAGCAAAATGGTTGCGTTGGAGAGCGCAATCGATGGTATTATACCTTTCTGAGGTCCTCCACTCTTCAAATTCCATACTGTCCAGGCTCCGCCCCCTTAAATCTTAAGAAATTTCCCAACCTAGAGTTGGCAACCCTATATTCTTCCTTCCCAACAGTCAATTTATTTATCAGCCCCTCTAAGCTTTCTTCCACCCCACTCCCAACAGCCTCTAATTAGTGAAAATGTGACCCAGTTGTGTGGTGTCAGCCACTGGACATAGTTCTGTTACCTGGTAGGGAACCCTCAAGGACTTGTGGAGTGACACATTACTTTCAACTGTATTCTTGTCCCCACATTATCTCCTCTTTCCCTCCTATTGGCAACCCCCATATCCTCTCCTTTCCCTTTCTTATTTTTGCCATTCATCAACCTTTTTATCTGCCTCCCATCTTCAGCTAAATTATTATTTATTTACACCTCAGCTAGGACCAAAGCGGGTTACATTATTCTTCTCTCATCCTTTTTAATCTTCACAACAATGCTATGAAATAGGTTAGACTGAAAGTATTTGTCTTGACCAATGTCACCCAGTGTGCTTACACAGAACAGTAGGAATTCACACCTTGGTCTCCCAGATCCTAGTTGGAAACTCCAACCGCTACCCCACACTGTTGTTGAACAGTAGCAAGCAATAGACATACAATGAACACAGATACAGGGCACAGACAATCAATCATAAACAAAAAAACTATACACAGCCTGCATACAATGCCAAAAGTGCAAAATGAAATCCTTCCTTGGCAAGAATTTAGAATTGCACTATATAATTCTAAACTACTTCTTTGCATAATAGTGACTTCTGAATATACAGGTAAAATTAACATCTATTGCTGAGGAAGTGGAATAATTTCACCGCGAAGCAGCCAAAAGTGGCAAGCTCATCCCACGTTTGAATTCTTTACACAATTGTGGACTATGTTAATTGTTTTAGACATTCCAGCTGTTTTTGTAGGATGTTCCAGGATGTTTTCACTTCTCATGACATATTGTATCAAATTTTGCATTGTTTGCATTGTATGTAGCCTGGATATAGTTTTTTGTTGTTGTTTTTGATTGAACAGCCTGTGGTGAGTCATACAAGTCACATAGTAGCAAGTTGCGTAGAGGCTGGCCAGTGTGGTGCAGTGGTTAAGAGTGGCAGACTATAATCTGGAAAACCAGGTTTGATTCCCTACTTCTCCACATGAAACCTGCTGGGTGACCTTGGGCTAGTCACAGTTCTTTCAGAACTCTCTCAACCCCACCTATTTTTCAAGGTGTCTATTGTGGGAAGGGGAAGGGATTTTGAATTTTGAATTTTCAGATTTTTCTGCACTTTTCAGTTTTACTGAAAGACCTATTTTGGCCCTTCACAGATCTAATTTCTTGATATAAGTATCCTCAGAATTAGTTGACTGAGCTATTAGCATATAGGGAGCAGCAGTGGCGTAGTGGTTAAGAGCAGGTGCATTCTAATCTGGAGGAATCGGGTTTGATTCCCCGCTCTGCTGCCTGAGCTGAGGAGGTTTATCTGGAGAACTCAGATTATCCTGTGCACTCCCACACACACCAGCTGGGTGACCTTGGGCTAGTCACAGTTTTTCGGAGCTCTCTCAACCCCACCTACCTTACAGGGTGTTTGTTGTGAGGGGGGAAGGGCAAGGAGATTGTAAGCCCCTTTGAGTCTCCTACAGAAGAGAAAGGGGGGGATATAAATCCAAACTTTTCTTTTTCTTCTAGATAATAATTCATTGTAAATATACTCTGCAGTGTTTCAAATATGTATTTATATTACTGTTATCTACTAGAAGTTTTAATGTAGATGCTAAAAATAACATCTGTTATTTTACTAGAAGTTATCTACTAGAAGTTTTAATATAGATGCTAAAAATAACAAAAGAAAAGGAAGGTGGTCTACATTTGTTTAGGAAGTGTTTAAAAAGTATGATGGGTGTTTTTGTGACAGACCTCAAGATAGATAAAAGCAATCAGTGGGTGAATAAAAAGTAAGCTCTTCAGTATTAGTCTTGAAGTGAAGTTGTTGGATGTCTTTCAAATTATTATGCCAGGCCAGATATTTTTTGCATAATGAGAACATCTTTCATGTGTCAGAACAGGTTTTGATTATAACTAAATAAGCCAAAGCAGGGATATGCTGATAAGGTGACCTTTAATGTAAAGTTTGGGCTGAGTTATCTAAAAGTATTTTTGCAGAACAGATCCACGTCTGCCAGATGATAAAGAGGCACATAAAACAAAAAACATTTGCAACTCAAGATATGTGCTGGAGAATTCCATTGTATCATTCCTCCCCCCCCCCACAAATAAACTGTCATATTTTGTGATGTGTCATTGCCAATATCAGCATACCAAAAATGAATATAAGTCAGACAGACACACAGAAAGAAAGCATGTTTTAATGTCGAGGTGCAATCAGTTTTCAAGGATAAATGTGAGTTATACTGACTAAGTTTTAGATAGTCACAACTATCCTTAGCTCTCTTTAGCATAGAATAGATTCTGAGCAAATGATCTCCACGATTTGGGATGGTGGGAGCATGGCACACTTTAAAATTCAGGATGCTATAATGAAATGTTTAGCCATAAAAGACAGGATGAAGTATTCCACATTATATTTTTGGTTCTAATTTTTAACATTTGAAATTAATAATGTGGTCTTTCCTTAGGGTGGCCCAAAGCCCCCATAGTTTTCCCCATAGTGCACCCTGCAGAGTGAAGGGAATGCCATTCTAAGAAACCATGAGCAATCATTTTAATGTTTTGTTTGACTTAAAAATCATAGCAAGCTGTAGAAGAGCCCTTGCTATGTCCTCAAGTAAAACAAAGGGCTGCCTCTTGCATCTGTACCACTTGGACTCTACATTAGCAGGGACTGTAGGGTGTTGACTTGTCCAGCTGTTAGGGATAATTTAAGTCCTTTCAGTCAAGGTCCTTGAAGGTTTGTGGCCTACCTCCTGCTTGTATGATCCTTACCCTTCCTATGTTCTTCAATCTTTGTGGGGTGGGGCTGGCTGACTAGTATGAGAGTAGATAATGCCTTCTGGGAAAGGGTAATATTCAAAGTTGTGTAAAAGCCTAACTTGGACCTAGGAGATCTCAGTAACTGTTAGCAATTATTGAAAGGATGTACAGCTTCAAACATTCCTGCATGAAGCAGATTGTTTGGATCCTTTTCAAGTCTGAAATAGCCTTGGTGTCCCTGGTAAAGGACCTGCTCTGGGAGATGGACAGAAGTAGTGCAAATCTGTTGATTCTACTGGATCTCTCAGCACTTTTCAGTATCATTGATCACCATACCCTCCTGGTCCCCCTATTTGGGCTGGAACTGGGAGGCAATTTTGGTGGTTGTTCTGGTCCTAACTGGAGGGTGAGTTTCAGCAGGTGATATTGGGAGACTGCTGCTTAGCCCCTTGGATTGTGGCCTGCTGGATCTCACAAATCTCCATCTTTTTTCCTGTGCTTTTCAACAAGTACCTAAAACAACTTGGTGAGATCATTTGGAGATTTGGCTTGGGTTGTCCCCAATATGTGGATAATGCTCAGACAGAGGCATGTCAGGGGAAATGGCACCTGGGGACAATACCTGCTCTGGACGCGCCCCTTCCCCCCATGCCTTCCCCATGCTCAAGGGCAAAGGAAGCTCACATGGGCACTGCAGCAACAGGCCAGCTCCTGGTGTGCCGCCTGTCTGAGCCACCCCCCCTGACCCGCCCACCCGCCTCCCTGCAGGCCACCTCCTGCCATGGCGCCCTCCTGCCAACCTGCAGGGAGGCAGGGGATAGGGCACTGTGGTGGGCAGCCCAGGATCCAGCCTGCCACTGTGGTGCCTGTCTGAGCTGCCCCCGCCCCTGAGAGCCTGGAGAGGGAAGGAGGCAGCTCAGATGGGCACCGCGGCAGCAGGCTGGCTCTAGAAGCAGATCGGCTCTGCCTTTAGGCACCTCCCCCGCACCGAGCCGGGTTGACACAGGGGAGGAGAGGGGTGGGGGCAATTTTGTACCTCTCTTGCTGTTGCTCAGATTGCCCCATGCTAAGATCTCTCTTGCTCTTCTGGCTGATCCTAGAGATGCTATAGGAACCCTGAACCAGAACCTGGAGGCAGTTCTGCAGTGGATGAGGGTTAGTAAATGGAAACTTTATCCTGAGAAGACAGAAGTGCTACCGGTAACCTGAAAGTCTGTCTAGGGTGTAAGGTGTCACTGGTTGTGGAATGGGTCACACTTCTCTTAAAGGAACAGACCTGAGGGATGCTCTTGGACACAGATCTACTGCTAGATAAATAGGTAGCAACTGTGGCCTGGAGTGTCTTTTAACAACTTCAACTAGTTATCCAGCTATAGCATTTCCTGGGGAAAAATATCTGACTCCAGTGTTGCATGCCCTGTCTACACCAATATTAGATTATTGTGGGTCTGCCATTTACAAGTACTTGGAAACTTCAGCTGGGACAGAACATTGCAGGCAGGATGTTGACCGGAGTGAATCATAAAGACCATATTACTCTGTATTATTTTAGCCTAGTCCCCTTGACACTGGCTCCAAATCTGTTTCCAGACACCATTCAAAGTGCTGGTGTTGACTTTTAAACCATAACTGAAGAACTGTCATGATATATAAAAAAATAGAGAGTAAAAGGTTCACTGAAGGGTCATTTCAAGTTAGCAGAAGTTTGCAAACCCAAGGCTGGAGACAGTAAGTCTAGGGGCGAAGGAGCAGTTAACCTTTATCATGATTGGTTAGTTCAACTGTAACTCTAGACCAATGAGAGGCTGATGCCTGGGCGGGGAAAAGTATCCTGTTGGATGTATGTATTGTATATGCTATGTTAAGTTCAGATAGAGGTAGAGTTAATTTCTGTGTGTGTTGAACTTTGTTCTAGCTGAAGAGTTCTGTATAGATACGTAGTCTTGTATAGAATAGACTTGTGTAACCTTGCAACTGCTAAAGTAAAAACCTTCATATGGAAAGAACATTCTTTTCCAAGTGTGATAGAAGGTTGCAGTGAGTGCAAGAAGACCAAAGACCGTCTCATCTTACCAGAGTGACTCTGCTTATTCTGCTGATAAGAACCACCTATTAATTTATGAACCAGGATTATCTTCCTAGGCCTTGCTTTGGGTGCACTGAGATTAGACATGTGGTAACTTGGAAAGAGCCTTTCTTGCTTGTGGTATCAAAACTCTGGAACTCTCTCTCCAAGGAGACTTTTACTATCATCTTCCACCTGTGGGTGAGAACTTTTTGTTCCATCTGCCATTCTCTCAGTGATCCTCCCTTCTTATTCATTTTATGTATGTACTTTATTGAACTGTATATGTATTTTCATGTGGTTTTAATTGTTTGAATGATGTATTTTTGTTTGGGTGTAATGATTTTAAATTAAGTTTTTATTAAGAAGTTTTTTAATCAGTTGATGCCTTTCGTGATACCATTGAAGGCAGAAAGGCGAGGCATGTATTTTATTTTTTACAATTCTATGCCAATTTCCCACCCAAATAGGGTCTCCGCAATCATTAAACATTAAAATCTTTCAACATTAAAAAAACATTTAAACTAGAGTATATATAAAATATTTCAATAAAAAACATAAAAACAGATCTAACTGAAAACCAGGGGGAAAGCCAATACAAGTTATTGTGGATATGTCAAAGACACCAAAAAAGTTGACAACCACTGGTGGAAGAAAACAATAGTGTTTTAATGCATGGCTTTATCACTTTACAGCAGTGGTTCTCAACCTTCCTAATGCCACGACCCTTTAATACAGTTCCTCATGTTGTGATGACCCCCAACCCTAACATTTATCCATTTTACAGATGGAGAACAAGTAGGCAACCCCTGTGAAAGGGTCGTTCGACTCTCAAAGGGATCCTGATCCCCAGGTTGAGAACCACTGCTTTACAGGTAATCTATCATAATACTCTCTACTATATTTGAAACCAATCCAAAAGCTACACTTGGTATAGAATATGAAAGGTTACATGTTCAGAGGGATAAGTTGCAGAGACCACATTAAATCCATGCAGTAAGGATACTTGTTCAAAACACAAAATTCTAGTATTTGGCCAGGCCGAAAAGTAGGGTGCCCTCAAGAACTTGGGGGTCTAATTTAATCCTCCCCCACTATTGCCTTTTCCCATTCCCTGGCAGTTCCTATATTTTCACCTTTCCCTCCTTTTTTGTTCTTCTTCCCATCTACAAAGCAACATATATTTTATTTGCCTCCCCCCCCCACATCTTCAGTTATATTTATGCTTTACTTTCTTCATTTACACCCCTTCTTTCTCCTCAGTGGGAAGCTCAAGTAACTTAAATTATTCTCTCCTCCATTTTATCCTCACATCAACTATTTGAGGAAGGTTAGTCTGAGAATGTGTAACTGACCCAAAATCACCCAATGAGCTTTCACGCAGAGTAGATATTTGAATCTTCCAGATCCTAGAACTTAACTCTACCCACTAAATTATGCCGGTTTTTATGGGGTGCTTGCTGTTAAACAATAGCCAGTAGCCAAGTGAATCATGTAAGACAATATCGTATTGAGTTGCATGGTAGTTACTGCAGGGCCAAGCCCCATAATAAAAAAACAAAGCTGCCTTGGAAAGGTCCCTGTTAATCCCTCAGCCTTTAACTGACAGAAACCTAGGCAGGAAGGATGGCAATACTTTTGTGGTTGCCTAGCAACTTCCACTGAGGGCTTCATTCTTTAAAGCTACAGGAGATGCTTCTATTTTTTTTGGGGGGGGGAGGGGAGATTTATCCTCCTGATTTTTTATTTATTGTTTAGATTTCAGATTTTTCTGCAAGCATGGAGTGGTTTTTTTAGGTTTGGAAAAAGATATTTGATGTTCTTCTTGAAGCCAGTTTAAGTATCCTCAGAAGTTCGCCACGTTATGAATTAAATATATTAATATTTAAATGTTAGTAGCAATAAAAAGTATTTATATAATAAATATTCAATCACTCATATAACCCGTAGTTTCTAGAAGTTTCCAGTAACTGAGATCACATATAGTGGTTTTAGTGAATGTATGGGAGCTAGTTTACTTTTCCTATGAAGTGCTTTTCATCATAGTGAGATTTATGTCTCCCCCCCCCCTCCTTTTGTAAATCTTTGAAAAGAAGAGTACTTTTCCTACTCTGTCTTCCTATGTTTATCTGCCTTATCATGTGGACCATCTAATTTTCTCCTCTTGTTACATATGCAATATTTTATTCAGGCTCTAACTTTAGTTACTTCTATGGCCTTTGTATCCAGTACACAATGATGGCTGATGCTATCACAGTCCAAAATTGAATCATATGGGAGATTTTATTTCTGCTTCTAATCATTTACTTAGAGCTCTGTGGAAAGCTGTGTTTGGCAAACATCAGTTCTTGTTTTCTCTTGTGTTTGAATGAAAGTAATTATGTTTATAACAAATTAAGCATCGTATTTCCCCCTCTTTTTGGTGTTCACTGGAGCCTGAATCATCTTCAGCAAGAACTTAGTTTGTTCCTGGTTTTTGTTTTACCAGCAGGCATAAAATTTGCTAACAACAACAATTAGGAACTCTGGTATGGGATTAGTATTGAGTAATTTATGGGGATAACTTGGCCATATTTGACTGTTCAGAGAACTGATCCTTTTGAAATGTCTGAGGGCAGCCAGAGCTCCTCCCAGCCCTCAGTAAAGGGCAAGCAGAAGGTTACGGGTGCTTTTTCACCAAAGGCTCTCAGGAAGCAGGGATGGTAAAGACTTTGGACTCAGAATTGTACAGGCTGCCCATCAGACTAGACTATACTGGGGTAAATGACCCAATGGTTTTATTCAACCTAAAAGGCATCATGCTATTATGAAATATATTTAGGTCTTATTCACTGTCAGAGCTGTCAAGATGTTTAAACTACAGAAAGGAAGCTTAAATTTAGTACGTAGAACACTCTCAAATTTTTGTCACTGTGCCACTTCGGATCTTGTGCAGGGGCAATGTATACCAAACTTCAGCTTTCTTTTGGAAGCAGAAATATAACTATGATAACAGCCTAATGGGAGAGTGATGCCTGAACGTCCTTTGTAACTGCATCAGCTGGGCAGTGGAAGAAAAATGACTGACAAAATTGGTGTTGGCTTAATGCCAATAAGGCAAACCACTGCCTTCTTCCATTGGTTGCAGGAAAAACATGCTGTCTTTGACTGAACCCTATTGACTTCTTGATAAGGGGGTAGTGATTATAGAACAACAAACAACAATTCCCACTCTTCCAGCTGCAAACTAAGTTATCACTAGAGCACGTGGGAACTTGCCACTGGTAGCAGTTGTGCCTTGCTGGTTGAGCAAAGTTCCCTGTGTTCAATTACACCTCATTCTTCTAGCTTTATAAATAGGGCTAAAGGGCTATCACCACAGAGAAAAGAGTTTGTTTCTCTGCAACTGTGGAGCCTCACAGGACAGTGTTTCCACTCTTGCACTGATCTTTAAAGTTGTTGTTACATGGCTTGCCCTTGGGATAGGGCAAGAAAAAAGAAAAGAACAAAGAAACATACATTTAACTACATGGCTATATAGTTCACTGAAATAAGGAGCTGGAGTTCTGTTATCTTTGGTAGTTGGAGTGTGTTATCTTTAAAAAGAAAATCTGTCTCTCAACCAGCCTTTCAACTTGTTTTAGTTCATGCAAGCAGCTTGATTAAGATCCATGAAGGAAAATGAGAGCCAGCTCTTTTGTATGGCTAGACAAGGACTATCTTGCAAGCATGGCTGCTATGTCAGAATGAATTAAGACTGATACTGCAGACTTTTCTGAAGGGATAAAAAATCCCAAGTTTCATAGGTTAAGTTGATCCTTTTGTTGCAAAATCTGGAAGTTATATTGAGATAGAATGTCCAAAGTGTTTTAGAATGCTCAATGCACAACACTCTTACATTATATCCATTGTCATCGTAAAAAAAAACCTGTAAAAAAGATCAGTATTACTTAGAGAATATACATTCTTTATCAAAGGATGGGTGGGGGAAGACTGAAAAAGTTTTTCTTTTATTTCTTCTGGCAATGAAAAGGAAGGCAAAAATAACCAATGAATAAATGCCTTTAAATCATTCCTAACCCTTCTGCTTCTCTTTTTCTTCCTCCTTACTCTTGATGCATATATCAGGCTCACACTGGCATGGTCCACAGCCAATGAACAAGTAGATGGGTGGGAAGAGAACCATTATTCACCCTTCTTCCTCCAGAGACTTAGATGCTGTGTCAATGTGTCTGAGATGTCATTGCCTAGTGCACCCTGGAAAACATAAGCTGGTTCTGCATAGGCAACATGGGTTCATGGAACCCATTTCAGTTCCCTGTGCTGCCACTGGCACAGTGGGTGCAGTGCCCAGCCAGCATCACTGGGACCCTGGAGGCAGGAGGCACCATGGTTCGCATGGAAGAAGAAGAACAGAAGAAGAGTTTGGATTTATATCCCCCCTTTCTCTCCTGTAAGGAGACTCAGAGGGGTTTACAAACTCCTTTCCCTTCCCCCCTCACAAGAAACAAGCTGTAAGGTAGGTGGGGCTAAGAGTGCTCAGAAGAACTGTGACTAGCCCAAGGTTACCCAGCTGGTGTGTGTTGAAGTGCACAGGCTAATCTGAATTCCCCAGATAAGCCTCCACAGCTCAGGTGGCAGGGAATCAAACCCAGTTCCTCCAGATTAGAATGCACCTGCTCTTAACCACTATGCTACTGCTGCTCTACTGTGTTTCCCTGTGAACTGTGAAGTCGAGAATACCTCCACCCAAGAATCCACCCCACCTGAGAATCTCCACCACCTACCTGCATGTCAGCTGCCACTCTAATGGCAGTTGCCCAGGAAATCCACCCTAAAGGTGGACGGAAGGGGGTGGGGGTTGAATGCTTCCTGTTTGCCATACTTCGCACAGGCAAGCAGCAAGTGTTTGAAACCTGGGTTAAAGAAAAAAAGTTGCTAATTTAGCAATTTCATTTAACCCGGGTTCTGACTAATAAAACGGGTTTGAAGCATTTGGAAGGCGAGTTCTGTGGGAACAACCCCCTGCCCAAGGTGCTTTTAAAAAGGGCCTCAATCTGCAGAATCAGTCATAGTCTTCAGGGTATGTGACAAAACATGAGGGGAGAAAGAAAATAACAACTGTGGGATGGAGGAGGAAGAAGAGGCAAATGCTATTCTTTCTCATCAGTATGAATGAAAACAACAGTAAGTGAAATAATGAAAACAAGCATGTAATAGCACAATAAGAACAAATTATTTTTTTAATGAAAAGGGTTTTTTTAATATCCCCATATTGGCTGTTGTGGGGTTTTTTTTGTTGTGATCTGTGACTATTGTCTTGTAATTTTTGCTTCTAACATTTCATCTGCAGTCTGGGTAGTTTTTGCTCCTAACACTTCACTTGCATTATACAAGTGAAATGTTAAGAGCAAAAAACTACCAGACCGTGGCCACACAGCCTGGAAAACTTAAAACAGATTTTGGCTGTGACAACCTTGGACAACATATCCCCATACTGCCTATCTCCATATGGGGAGATGACAGTGAGATAGATAGGGACAAAAGTAAGTTCTTAGCAGAGGCAAGATTTGAAATAAGGGTTTCTTCATTCATGGCTCAGTCTCTTAACTAATGCAACATAGCAGTCTGTGACAACCAGGACCCAAAATACTTTCTCCTCAAAGATTTGTGCTTCTTTTATGGTGACAGATGATAGGAAGAGAAATATCCATTCACAACTTTGTTTAATGAGGAAGAGACCACTGAGAATTGCTTCTCATTTACCACAGTGAACTGGCTTGGCAGCCACTGAGATTAGTCCCTTGGTCAATGCCAGCTGTCTAACTTAATTTCCCACAGACGATGGTTCCCTCTCTGTAAAGCTTCCAGGAGAAGTTCTTTGTGCCAGAAGTAAGCAAAACCCTTTTTTTCTGCTTCAGTGGTGTTTCCAGATGTTTTTTTTCTTGTTGCTACATATGGACAGTGTTTTTGTGTCTTGTAAATATGAAGTGCTGAAAGGTACATATTCCTTGAAACTGAAAATTGAATACCACGGAACAGAAGCAGAAACAGTAAAACATTGCTAGTGGCTTTTGAACAGAAGATCAAGGTTATTTAAATAAGCAATTCAAATTACTTTGGTGCTCCATTGATATGGCACTTTACGTGGCACATTTAAAATTTCAGAACCTAAATTTAGAAGTAATTATGAAGACAAATGTTAAACCAAAACAGCTGCAAAAATGAACCAACAAATAAATACGTATAGATTACATATGCAAAGACGATATAAAAGTCATATAGGGATGTTAACTATTGGTTGAGAAGCTATATTGTCTCAATGTAGTAATGAATGTTACAATTAAAGCTACTCCAGAAATGCAATCCAACCAGTTTTTTTTTAAAAAAAGATTCAATTGGAATAACATTTCCAGACATTAAATTCCAGTCACCTACCTAAGATAAAATTCTCATGGATTTTATCTCTCACCGAAGAAATCCCCTCTCCCAAATGTCAGATAGGTTTGAAAATATGTACCATTTCTACAGGGAATGAAAATTGTCACTTGTAGGGTGGCACAGGAAGGCATTGTCATGGGAATGGACTCTTCCTTCCAGACAGACTGATATTTACAGCTGGACTCCTGCACATAGGTTTGCCATTTGCTCCTGGGCAAGCAAGCAATTTCCCACCTCTGTTCTCAGTCCCCCACCCTCAATAATTTGAACAATGATAGACAAAATTCCCTTTGGTGTTGATGGTGATATTCAAGGCATTTCCCTAATCCCTATAGGCTTTATCATAGAGAATGGAGACTGGATTCCTAAAACATCATATTCATCAACTCTTCACCCAAATGTGACATCGCATTATTTATGCCATTCTAGGAATTTCATCACTCTATAGTAAAGACTACAGAGATTTGAGAAATTCATAGAGAAAGTCACATTTCCCTAAAACTTGGTTTGTAGATACCACTCTCAACATTTCCTGCCAGACCATAACAGTTATCCTTCCAATGGTTTTAAATACGGTAAAGACACCACAATTGTTCAGATCCTAAATCAGCAGTTCTTTCCCACACAGAGACGATCTGTTACTGGATTAGATGTTATAACCTCTTCTATCTAAAGTCTACCCTACTCTGTTTATTCAAGCAAAGTTTTTTGGTGCTATTACTTCCACATTCAATTCAGTTTGCATTGGATTTTGCTGTATGAAATAGCAAAATCCAGTTGTAAATGATCACTAAAGTGCCTTGAAAGTGGATTGAAAGTGCATTATTCAGCTTGTGTGAAAACACTTTGTGCTTCTGCCTAGTAGACAGAAACCAGATAACTAAAACATCTCACACAAATACAGAAGCGTAACAGCACCCACTCCCTGAGGGGAAACAGAGGCCCCTGAAAAGAAAGGGAAGCCAGTTGCTGAGGGTGGATACTTGGGTAACTGATTTTGTTGGCCTAAGGCACTCCCCTCAACTCATGCACACACAGGTCTTTTAAACAGAAATCCTGTCAGGGGACACTAAACTGTAGATATAAAGCTGCCACCAAAAACTAAACCAAATGGAACGTATAGAGAGGCTCTTGAAAGTTTAAAACACAAAAACTGGATTTTTAACAGACTTCTCTTCTCAGGATGGTTCAGAGAGGCTCGTAAGCATTACTTTAGGCAGATATTTCTTAGATGTTATAGAACAGTTTCAGTAAACTTGGCTTTTAGTACCAACTTTAGGGTAAACCATCCACACACGGTCCAGAACCCACTCCTTAAACACCCACCCTTATTGTCAAAGGGAATTTTCACTGGCTTAGGAGGGTCTCCATGTCATAAGTTTCCCTTTAGTTTCCTACCAACTTAGGCCTCTAGCCTCTGGTATTCACTGATCCTTCCTCTCAGTCTCTCTGAGATCACTCAGAGGAATCTGGCCACCTAGCCTTCCTCTCTCCGTCTCTCACTGGCCTCACTGCCACTAGACAAGATCGCAGACTGACTCTAAGGAAGTGACAGGAATCTCTTTTTGCCACACCAACTCTCAGTCTGCTTTCAAGACTGTCAATTCCCTCTCTCCTCACTGACAGGCTTCTTCCTGATTTTATAGCAGACAGTGCACCCTATCTGTGGCTGCCAGCTATACTGTTACAGCCCAGCCAGTCAGGTTGTGCTCTGGCTGTTACTGTGGTGCTGTTGCTCTGGCTAACTGCACCCCCGCAAGTTAACCTCATAAGAGCCTAATCCATCACACCATGCTTATGTTTATAAAGCCTGAAGCAGCATATTGGTTGGTTTAAAAAAAAGGAATAATGAAAATATGAAAGGCAATTGTGATTTTTGGTGGTCAGACGTCTGGCTATAACTCTGAATGGCTGACATTCAAGCACATCTAAAAAACTCTGTTCCCTAGATGCACCTTCCAACTCCCACTCCCACTACCTGAGAAAATTGAAACCACACAAGACACCACAATAAATGTCAGACCAAAGGTTCCCTACCACTCCAGGATAACTGAGATGAATCTACATACTCATGATACTAGACACACACACAAACTGAAGGAGCTATTACAGTGTCGGCATACCAGTGTAACTCCAGGGTGGTGCTTCTTCCAGGCTGGGTGCTGTGGAACTTCATATCACCAACCTGCCAGTGTGTTTGTCTTCTCCATTGGCCTATATTCCACTTATGCCAGAAGGGTGGGCAAACACAGCTATATGGATCCACACCATTTCTACGACTCCTTTCACCACTGCTCCTCCTGGATTGGGATGCACAGAAAACAGACTAACAGCTGTTGAATTGGACCATACAAAACCAGTGTGTGGTGGCCCATATTTTCCTGTTAATACTAATTGTAGATTGGTCATGACGAACATATTGTCTGGAGGCTTTACCATGGGACAGACACACGGGCAACAGCTACCTACCTGAGATGAATAACGATTTAGAACATCACCATAAATCTTACAGAAGTGGACTGATCAAATTTTGCATCTTACCCATAAAGGAGGAACCCACTCACACCAAATGGCTTGTTGTCATAGAGCAATCAGCAAGTTAGATTCACAAATAAGTGGTCTAACATGCCCTCAGTTGCCTAAATAATTTCAAAGTGGAGACCTACAGGAAGCAAGTTTGAGCAGTAAAGTCACAAATGAAAAGTGAAATGTAGTACTAAATAGAGAGTAAAAGACAGAAATTAATTATGGTTAATCAGTTTCTTTATCAGTCCAAATCCATAGTGTGAAGAGAGCTCTATTAATCTGCTAGGTTATAGTTCTTTAAATCATGAATGTCTGCTTTCTTCTTAGGAATCTGTTTCTTTGCAAGTGATTGCAATGTCAAACATTATTATGGACACAGTAGTAAAACTATGGAGATTAAGCCAAACAATTTGCAAGAGCCAGGTGTTTTGGCTCCCATAGCTGAATGACAGACTTCTAGGGGAGAGCAAATTTTGGCAACTTAATATATGTTTATGGTTTTATATTTTTTCTGGACTCACCATGTGCCTGTTGCATATAAATTCTTACTATTCAGTTAGTCATTAGAGACAGCTACAGACTAAAGTAGCAGTCATTTAAGTTGGTTACACGTAAAAACAGTTTAGGAAAAAGAAAGTATACAACAATTTAACAAAGGTATACTCATACTGGTTATTTGGATAACTGATTCTGATTAAGCCCAGTAATATATGTTCAACTATCCCTGATTATCAAGACTATTTACCCAGTTTGCAGGGACAGTATTTTCTTTGCCTAGTAATGCACTTATCTCTATTTTCAGGGGTGGCTTGAGATGTTGAGGAATAAAGTATAGCCCAGTCTCATCAGATCACAGAAGCTAAGCAGGGTAGAGATCACTAAGTAAGACTCTGTAGAGGAAGGCAATGGCAAACCATTTTGGCTTCCCACTTTCCCAGAACTTCTGGGATGTCCCAGAGCTTCTAACTTTTCCCTTTATGAGGTCATTGTAAGTTGCAACTTGATGGAACAGACATACCGATATGTATTGAGATACAAAAATGGAATTAACTGTGCCCTAGATGCTCACATCAGACTAGTAATAGCAGTGTAAGAGGAGGGAACAGATTGTTTTTACTGCCACTGACTAAATTCAAGTGAGTGGTACCTGTGTTGCACTACCGTGGGAGAAGCTTCAGTTTTACCTGGGTGTATGTGTGGATATGAACTGCCAGTGGTTGGATCCAAGACAAACAGCACTGCTAGAACCACTGGGGCTCAATTTCCTCCTGGCTACAAGGAAACCTCTAGCACAAAGGCCCATTCAAATTTAGTTAGAAAACACAGGTAAGACATAGTGGCTAGAGTGTTGCAGTAGTACCTAGGAGATTGAGGTTCAAATCCCATTGGAAACTTGCTGGGTGATCTTGGGCCAGTCACGAACTTTACACCTTATTTCCCTCACAAGTTGTTGTGAGGATAAAATTGAGAAGAGAATGATGTAAGCCTGTTCGTGTCCTCATTGTGGAAAAGCTGGAGTACAAAAGAGGAAAATAAAAAGGACACAAGTTATCCTTTATCAGAAGATATAGTTTCCTTGTTTGGCTGGGTCATGATGGAGTATGGAATTGGTGAGATTGCATGCCTCTCTGGTACCTGCTCTGGATGACTGTATCCTGATGTGTATAGAACAGAGCTTGGTAATCTTTTGTAAAGATGTGACAGTCATAAACTATAAATTATATAAACTATAAATTATATAAATTATAAATTTTATAAATTATATTTTAGTGGTGTACCTGTTCTTGTTTTATTTGTGTGTTGTGTGTGTGGGGGGGGGGGGGGGTGCTGGACTTGCTGGTTCCAGACTGCGTGGCTGTTGCAAGTGTGAACTGCCTTGTTGTCAGCTATTTAGTATTATTACCGGGGGGGGGGGGGGCTTCTTATAAAATCCACCAGGCCTCTCCTAATGTTTGATGGCTGCTTTTCATGAACAAAAATGAATGTTTAATGAAGTTTCTTTATGGAGTAAGTACCATAATACGATAAATTGCTCCTTGGAGAATGATCTACATATTCTTCAAAACATGGTTAATGACATGTCAGATTCATTGACCTCTGTGAATAGACACCAAATTGGTGGAAAGATCTTGGTTTGTCCACTGCTCACAGATGAAAATGCAATTCCAAGAACATAAAGTGTATTTTTAACTTGTGGTCACTTGATAGTTTGGGCACACTCGGAAGCTATAATGGCTCCAGTAAAAAAAAAAACAACAAACCAGACTGGCCCTCTTACATTATTCCTGTGCAACCTAGTTTGATTGTTGGAATAGCTGCAACATGAGGAGGGATGGCTCAACATATTTTGTTCCCCCATGTACTCACCTTTTCTGCTGCCTCCATGAATCACAAGCTTTATTGCCTGGCAATGGCAGCAGAAGTTAGAAGGTTGGAAGAGTTGGTTTTTATACCTCTCTTTTATGTAGTCTCAAAGATGTTTAGAACCATCTTCCCTTCCTCTCCCCACACTTTGTGAGGTATGTGAAACTGAGGCCCTTTCCGCGCGGGTGGAATATGACGGCCTGGGGACGGCAAAAACGCCGTCCCCAGGCCACCATTCGCACAGGGGGCGCAGCTGCAGCGCAGCCGCGCCGCCCTCGCGCCGCCTGACCGGCGTGAAGCCGGCGTTCCCAAACCATGCTTCCCCAGCGTGGTTTTCCGGGAATGCCGGCTTGGAGCTGCTGCCGTGCGAACGGCAGCGCCTTCCAAGTGCCTCCCCCCCCACCGGGCAACTTACCAGCCCCGCGGCCCTTTGGCGCATTGCCG
>NC_059425.1:132162854-132223410 GCF_021028975.2 Sphaerodactylus townsendi | reverse complement strand
TATCTATCTATCTATCTATCTATCTATCTATCTATCTATCTATCTATTATTTAGACTTTTATACCGCCCCATCCTCGAGGGAGCTAATGTCACAGAGAGAGTGAGTTTTGAGGATCCTCAAAAGAATGTGCACTGCCATAAACTTCACCCTCCAAATAAGTCATCTCCTCCAAAAAAAATGGGGACTACCAGAAACTCCATGTGACCCTAGAATTACAATTGGAAAAAAATCACTGTTCTGGAGAGTAGATTCTAAGGCATTATATGCCACTGTGGTTCAAAGAGCCCGTGTCGGGAGGGGGGGAATGGTGCCTGGAGTCAACTCCTTTTCCGTGCCCACCCTTTCATTTTTTCATTTTAATTTACATCCCACCCTCCCCCGAAGGAATCAGGGTGGCAAACATAGCAAAATTGTACTTGCCACCAAAAAGGTACCCGGCATTCGCGTAGGGGCTCCCATCACCAGCTCCCCACTATTGTTAGTCCTGGAGGCTTCTGCACCCTCCTTGTTGTTCTGACTGCTGGGACCAGGCTCCATACAAGTCAAAGAGTGGGGCCTGTCATTGGTTCAAAATGCCAACATCTACTACTTGTAGTACAGCAGCACAACAAGAAAAGACCCTGTCCCCCAAGCCACCCCACCTCCACGCTTTCAAAAGCTCTGGCTTTCAAAAGCCGACCTGCATGGAGATCAAGGACAGGGCTTGGAGTAGGAGCCCACCCCCAAGCCCCTTCCCCTGGCCTGCACAGGGGTTGGAAAGGAAACACAAAGCGGGGAACCTCACCCCCAGAGATGACTTGCAAAAGGAAAACAAAGAGGAAGTAAATATTATAACACCAATTTTTAGTGATCAATATTGATTAGCCAGTATTACATTCATTCAAAACATCAATGCCCATGTGCTTGTTTTGAATGAATGTAATGCTGGTTAATAATATTGATCACTAAAAAGTGATGTTATAATATTTGCCTCCATGTTTTCCATAAGCAAGTCATCTCTGGGGGGTGAAATTCCCCAGTTTGCATTCCTTCCGGATCTCTATGCTTGCTTTCGATTGTCTTTTTGCTGCACAGAGGTTGGACGCTGGCCTCCCGAGCCCACCCCAGCCCCCCCCCCCCCCTTCGTGCAGGCCAGCTTTTTTTCAAGCTACAGCTTTTGAAAGCTTACTGAGGGGGGGAGGCTCAGGGGATCACACCCCTGAGCCCAACCCCCGGCCTCCCATGCTTTCAAAAGCTCTGGCTTTCAAAAGCTGGCCTGCAGGGAGATGAGGGGGCAAGGATTGATGGTGTGCACACATGCCTTTTGGTTATGTAAGGGTGCCACGCAGGTAACCCAAAAGGCATGTTCCTATGGGTACATGGGTGACCCCATATTCCCTATGGTGGTATGTCTCTGCTGTGTTTGCTTCCATCCCCAAATCTCACCTTTCTAATCACAGCACTAAAGAAATCTCCATGGCTTTTTTTAACCTGGAGCTGGAAACTCAAAGGGAGAACTGATCTCTGTAGTTGGAAGTTCCATTGTGATTCCAGATCTCCAGCCTTACATGGAGGTAGGTAACTCTACAAGGAGAGGAGGAAGCAGGAGAAGGGACGAACTATGAGAAATTCCCAAAAAGGGAAAGAGGAAAGAGTGTGGGAGGAGGAAATGAGAAGCCTCCCACAAATCTATACAGGCTCTCACTTGTTATTACATAGTACTGTATTATATAATACTAGCGAAATTTGGTCACGCGTTGCTGTGGTCATTGTCCTTCTCTCATGACAGTCTGCAACCCACACAGATGTCCATGCAGGTCCAATGATCCCCAGCATAGCCTTTAGAGAACAGCAGTGGCATAGTGGCTAAGAGCAGGTGCACTCTGATCTGGAGGAACCGGGTTTGATTCCCAGCTCTGCAGCTTGAGTTGTGGAGGTTTATCTGGGGAATTCAGATTAGTCTGTGCACTCCCACACACACCAGCTTTGTGACCCAGGCTAGTCACAGCTTTTTGCAGCTCTCTCAGCCCCACCCACCTCACAGGGTGTTTGTTGTGAGGGGTGAAGGGCAAGGAAATTGTAAGCCCCTTTGAGACTCCTACAGGAGAGAAAGGGGGGATATAAATACAAACTCCTCCTCCTCCTCCTCTTCTTCTTCTTTTGGGGTGGTCAAATGGAATCCCTCTTTCCCTTTTCAATTCACATTATTATATGGTGCTGTCTTCGTTTTTAGTATAAGGTAACCCTTTCACTCCTAGCGGAACTGTCCAGAGTGTGAATCCCGCTGTCCATGATGCTGGTTGACCGCGCACAGTCCCTGGCTTTGAGCCAAGAGCAGAACACTGGGGCAAGGAGGCCTATCCCATTCAGGCAGCAGAGACAGAGATGGTGAGGGCACTCCAGATCGAGGCCAGCTCCCTGGGTTTTTTAAAGGGCCATGTGCAAAAGAAGCAGAGCCAAGTAGTGTTGGTTAGCCCCCACCCCTTGAATTTTCTTAGAAGAAAAAGGCAAACTCCAGCAGCACCCAGTAAAAAGAGAGCTGTGGCGAATATGGGTGAGGAAGTGGGTAGAGTGGTGGTTGGATGTGAGGGAGGGGCAGAGTGGGGTGGGTGAGGATGAAGTGGATGTGTGTGAGAGTATGTGTGTTGTGTGGTAGTATTGGGTGAGGCACAGAGAGTGAAAGTTACCTGCGTGTGTGTGTAGGGGGGAACCCACCCTGATGTCTTACATGGCAAAGTGTGTATGTGTTTCACTTCCACTCATATTACCTACCAGTATTACCTATTTGCTGTTTTTCACTGCTCATCTCTAGCCATCTCTACGAACATTCTAAGGGCATGCAAGCCCTCAGGCCACGAACAAACATGCTGCACGAACATTCTAAGGGTGACAGTTAAACAGAGGCAGCTTCATGGCCTGGTCTGCCAGGAGAAAAGAGCCCGTTTTACCTGGCTCAGAGTGGAACTTTGGCAATGTGAAGGATCCAATTACCTGCCAGCAACAGGGAGGGATGTCATGTGAAAATGAGGGTAGAGGCAATCCAGGTCCAGCTGCTTAGTTAGGGCAGAGACCAACAAGAGCAAATGGTTAACTTTTTTATATATATAGATTGTCTCCCGATGCAAATACATCCCTCCACCTTTGATTTTCTTTTCTGGGACCAAAAAAGTGGGTAGAAATTATTGTATTATTACCCATGATAGCAGAGTAACACCACTGTCATTCACCAGTGGCATCATTGTTTTTTTGTGTTGGAAGACCTGTTTGTACATCGTTGGATACTGAAGAAAGGAACAACTTAGGTTATATGCTATAGAAAGCAGACTTTTACACATCACCTCATCTATCAATTGTGGCTGTCATAGACTGCAAGCTGTTTTACTATGCAATGCAGTTGCAAGCAAAGGTGGACTCTCTTTAAACCCATTGACTTTAATGGACTTAGATGGGTGTAACTCTACTTAGGATTGTAGTATAAGTTGTTTTGAATGAAAACACTTTCAGTTAAAGTGCATGAAAGTATTATTGTATTTGCCATTTCATTACAAAGAGGAAATGTTTTCTGTTGCTATCCAGCCCTTATCTCTAGTGTTTTCTTCTCTTTTTTGCACAGTTATCAGTGAAGCTTGCATTTTTGAAAAGACATATAGACCTGTGGTTATTGTGTTTTCTACACGGTTTTGCCAGGCTGTTTTATTATAGAGACAGAAGAACATAGTGTTTACTATCCGTTTGTCAGTATTCTAAAAGTATCCTACTACTGCCAGTAAACTAGACAGGCATTTGATAGAATTCTCTTCCTTAAAGGTCAAATTTGCCTCTAATAGTTACAGGATGGAAATTCTTTCTGAAGAATCTCATTTGCTAGAATATACCGATCTTAGTTAAAATGCTGATTGGTTAGTTTTATCCAATCCAATCCAAAACCTTTATTAGGCATAAACCAGAAGTACCATACATTCCAAATACAAAAAACAGGATCATTGTTATATATCATATGTAGAACATGGTTAAAAAATGTAGCAACTGCTTCAGAAATTTCTACATTAGGGTTGTTCAGTGAAAAGCTTAGACATTTTTTAGTTTGTCTGGGAGAAACATAAATTCTAGAGGTAGTAAAGCTCCCAGATTGGTTCTAATATCATTATACCTCCCGAACAGTAAAGCAGGATATGAGGGATTGAGTCTATAGCATTGGGACAGTACCGACCTTAGCAACGCTCACTTTGTGTGGGATGTTAAAGGAAGCTTGACCTTGAAGATAGACAGAGGGGATATGAGTTGCACCTTGACTTGTCATGACCCATCTGCACTTATAGTGTTAACAAGCTGTTCTAGAGGTATACAACAGGGCTAGATTTCGGGGAGGTGTGATTCCAAAGTATAGGGAACAGGAGCTTTGTGCAGCACTCAGGGGAGAGATTGGTATTCCTGAGTAGGTACTGAAATCTGATGCTTTGGAGATGATGAGTAGAATTTCCGTGGCGGTAAGCATATGTAGAGACTCCCATGAGAAACCCAAAGAGAAGATTTTTTTTTTCAATATGGAGCCACCACTTGTAAAGCTGAAGCTCCCTCATTTCTAGCAAAAGATAAACTTTTTTGGATCTGTGCAGAAGCATAATCGCTAGCCAAAACTTAAATGCTTACAGCCCATGCCCTAGTCTCCAACAAATGTTTTGCCCTGATTCCAGACAAGAGCACACCATAAAAAAGGACACAATGTGGGGTGCCAAATATCTTATATAGGAAGTTTGATTGGATCACGGCCTCCAGGTTCTTGTGCCAAGCTTGGATCCAAACAGGGATACCATACAATGGAGTACTGGACCACCTTGGCATTAAACTCCCTTAGGGCTGCTGGAATAAACCTTCCACCATCGGATGTTAAAAAAATTTCCAGAACTGCAGTGGACAGATTCTTGCAACCTTTAATAGTATTGTTCCTATGGAGTGGTCCGAAGCTTAACTTGTAATGGTGAAATGTTATCCCAAGGTATTTGAACAATTTGACTTGCTCAATGTCAACCAGCCTTGGATGGACCATCTCATGGGTCTAAAGAATGTTAAGGAAAAAGACCCATTATTTTAGATTTACAGAGGATTTATAACCAACCTTGTTGTTTCAGCAATACTCTTCACGATTTGATCTGAGGAGTTTTTTGAGATCTAACCTTGTTCTCGATAGCAAGACTGCATCATCGGCATAAAAGGAGGATGGACAAAGGACACCACCATTCAGATAAGGACAAGTGAGGGTTGGAGTTATTCAAAATGGGGGCAAGATCGTGACAAAAAAGATTAAATAATATAGGTGCCCTTAACACACAACCCTGTTTTACTCCCTTTTTAGTTTTACCCATTCTCTCGGGAGGGAATCTAATGTATTACCTTACAAAGGCTTTCTGAGGTCAAAACAATTGAATGTTGTGGTGTTTTCTTGGGTTGTGTCAATGTGGTCCTAGTAGTTTTTTTTTGCTCCCTATAAGCCCGTTTCACCGCATCTATGGCTGGCTGACATCTTTAGAGAGGCACAGTAAGATGTGTTATCTTTCTTTGAAGAAGCCAGGGCATAGATGTGGGACAAAAAAAATAGAAGCAAAAATGACCAGTCCATGGCCATTGCACAACCTAAAAAAATCCACGACAGCAAAAAAAAAAACCTAAATTAAAGAAAAGTTGGTTTCAGTTTTCAGTTGATTCTTTCCCTGAAAATTTTGCCTGCGAGGTTTTTTAAATGCTAGTTTGCTTCCATTTTCATCCAGATTTCATTGGTCGCGTACATTAGACACTCATTTTGTGACAACAAATGGCACCCTGTGCAGTTCCATTGCTTTCCATTGTTTGCCTCGGTTTTCATCGTTTTTGGATTTTGCCGAGGTTTCCCAGACGGATTATCGCCGAAAACCAAGGTTCCACTCAGTGGTAGGATTCAAATAATTTAACAACTGGTTCCGAAAGGACTCAGTGGTGGGATTACAACCATTCTCTGAAATAGACAAAAAATTAGCTACCAGCTCTACCAAATAGGCTGAATCCAACCACTGGTTCCACTGTACTCTTTTTCACAAAAACATTAAAGTACAGTTGTATATTCATCCACCACATGCTGAACGTTCTTTGTTGCAGAATGTTCTACTTGGATCTTTATGCCAACCTAGGCCTGCTTCCCCCTCCTCCATTCACCTTTTCCCATTCCTCCTTCACCTTTAAGAGGTTGGGCATGGGGCATTGCCTGGTTCTGCTGCAACCTGGGGCTGGATGTGGCCGAATTAGGCAAATTAGGTTGTCTGTGGCTGCCTGTGTGTTCCCTCTTGTGTTCCAGCTCCCTACACCAGCCAAGCCTTGTTGCTGCCACCACCTCTCATATTCCTCCCCCTGGTGGGTTCCTACAATCCCCACCACCCACCTGCCAAACCATGTTTAAATATGCACAGAATAATGGTTTTGACAAAGGGAGCACACTTTAATCTTTCAGTGGAAAAGAGTGTAGCCAAATTTGGAACCAAAATAAATTTGCCAGAATAAAGGCAGCCATGGCTAGTCTACCTAGTGCAGGCTGCCCTTATTTAAATATTAGTATAGTTAATTGATTATGTAGATCAGCTAATTTTAATAAACCAGTTAAATGATGCTATGGTCTCGTGTCTTTATTTGGGGTACTAGGGCAATAGAGTGCTATGAACCTAGGATACAGGCCAATGTTTTGTGTTAGATTTTTCTTTTTTGCTTCCAGAAAACATTAGAAATGTATTTTCTGTTACCCTTCTTATAACATGTACCAGATTATTTCAAATTGTTTTCAGATCCCCCAGAAGGGGAATTTTTCACAATTAAGCCAGGGATCAGTTTGTCTTGGCCCCCAGAATTGAAAGGGAGGCACAGCTTACAAGCATATATTCTGGCCATACCTCCCTCAGCAGTCTTGCTGCTGGCTGCTGGCTGCTGACCCACCACACTCCCTTGGAGGCATCATGTGATTCACTGGTCATCTTTTGGGACTGAGCAGGGTTTGGGGGTTTCCCTTGGTTCCTTAAGGGGGGGGGGTTCTTCACCTGCTTTGTGAAGTCACAATTGAGATTGTACCAAATAGGCTTGGTCACTGCCTGTTTAAACCAAAGTTAGTTTGGCAGGGGTTGGGGATGGTGGTCATGGTAGATAGGGATGGTTGTCAAGCATCTTAAGACATAGGGAATGATGGAGTGTTTGTCTGGAACAGCACATCACTGGCCATGCAGCAGGGTATGACTGAGATGGAAGACCTTTTGTACTTATGTATATGCAGTATAATAGATATGCATATTAAGGACATGTGTATATAGTTACAGCATTTATTATATGAAAATTATTTAATTTTCCTGAAAAAGATACATCATATCAAAAGTCCTAAAGTGCACTGAAAACCACTGTCACACTCCTGGACTATTCAATAATGAGACTTCGTGTTCAAATGATTTCTTTTATTGAAAACAGCATCAGGTTAAAGCATTTAGACTCTGGTAGAACTAAGAATTGGGCCAAAACCCTCACTCCATTTCCCCCCTTCTACATAGCTTGACACCACCTTCTACATGAGGAGAAGCACCTTGGAGCACCTTCCTTATGAGGAGAGGCTGCAGCGTTTGGGACTCTTTAGTTTGGTGAGGAGACTTCTGAGGGGGGATATGATTGAAGTCTACAAAATTATGCATGGGGTAGAAAATGTTGACAGAGAGAACTTTTTCTCTCTTTCTCACAATACTAGAACCAGGGGGCACTCATTGAAAATGCTGGGGGGAAGAATTAGGACTAATAAAAGGAAACACTTCTTCACGCAACGTGTGATTGGTGTTTGGAATATGCTGCCACAGGAGGTGGTGATGGCCACTAACCTGGATAGCTTTAAAAAGGGCTTGGACAGATTTATGGAGGAGAAGTCAATCTATGGCTACCAATCTTGATCCTCCTTGATCTCAGATTGCAAATGCCTTAGCAGACCAGGTGCTCAGGAGCAGCAGCAGCAGAAGGCCATTGCTTTCACATCCTGCATGTGAGCTCCCAAAGGCACCTGGTGGGCCACTGCGAGTAGCAGAATGCTGGACTAGATGGACTCTGGTCTGATCCAGCAGGCTATTTCTTATGTTCTTATGTTCTTACATAGCTTGACTGGTCTGGGCCAAACAAGGCCAGAACATGATAGCCACTCCCATACTGGAAAGTCCATGGAAGCTCATTAGTTGCTAGATTCAGAGCCTAGGGTTCCTTTGAGTCCATTACATAGTTCAGAGTAAATGTAGACCATTCTTAAACTAAGTTGTTCAATAACACTGAGACAGTTTTCACTCCATGAAGGGCTATTGCTCAGTGGTTTACATGTAGAAAGTGACAGGTTCAGTTGATGGCATATCCACGTAATTCCATGCCTAATAACAATTCTGGGAACGACCTCTACTGTACGTAGGGCAGCCAAGAGTCACCAGAGCTTCCAGGAGTTGACCTAGGCCAAATATCAAAAGAAAACAAGTAAACCTACTTGTCCAGCCCCCATGGGCTTTCAGAATTCATTCATTCATTACCATCAAAGATCAGCCAACCCTAACATTACAGCACAAACAAAACACGAATAAAAACATTTAAAAACATAAGAATTCTTAACCTCATTAATCCCTAATTTTGATCATAAAAAGTGGTTAATAAAAAGATGGAAGCATCTGCTTCCTTCCTAATTGAGCTGAAGAGCAAAATCTGGCCACTTTGACATTAAGGTGATCTCAAAAAGAATAGATGGTCAGATCTGCCTGGAAACTTTGATATAACTGGAGTGTTGTATAAGGAATGAATATCCTTATCAAATGAATTGTGAAGTAATTTGTTCAGTTTTTCCTACCATATTCAGTTGGCAACCCCCCCCCCCCCCCACCACCACCAAATGTTGGGAATAGGATTGCCGACCTCCAGGTTGATCTCCAGGCAATAGATACCAGTTCCCTGGAGAAAATGACTGCTTTTGAGGGGGGGGGGGTTCTATAGTATTGTACCATACTGAAATCCCTCACTTCCCTAATCCCCACCCTCTCTACAGTCCACCACCCCACTCCCAGATCTTCAGGTATTTCTCCATGCAGAGCTAACAACCCTAATTGGGTTTTAAAAATTCCTAAATATTTCCCTTGCAGCAGAGCTTAGGGTCGAATGTTGAAGTGGGCCAAAAGCTCTCATTTATAGACCAGCTGGCAGACATATTCTGGTTTGGTAAATGGGTAGATTAATGTCTTATATCACATCAGAACAATATGTAAACGTTCTAGTGTGCATCTCAGATGATCTGCAATGTCTCAGCCACCCCTATATAAAGCACACTTTGTACAAGCATCATGATAAATGCATTGTAAAGATGAGGTTTATAAAACAGCTATTACAGGTCAAAAGACAAGAGATAGAACTTTCATATCATTTCTTAACAATTTTCAGTAGATGTAATTCACACACTGGACTGCGAATCAATAACTAAAAAGAGATACTGAGTAATGCACAAGCAGGTGAGATTCATATTGCTGTGAATGTGGAATTCAGTGAAAGATGTTTATGACATAGTTTGGTTTCTGGCTCTTCACTGACCAGAAAATAAATTATTATAGCTTGTTCAGATGGATTCACTGCATTCACTAAATATCATTACTCAATACTAACTCAAAACAAACATGACTTTGTGAACCAGAATTTTCAAATTGATCAGTTTATGCCAATGTTAGTTTGGAAGCTTAGGTGTTTGTAATAGTAATCTAAGACTGGTAGTTAGTCAAAGAATAATTGAGAATTGAATGGTGGAGATTGGTGATTGTTGGGAGAAACAGCGCCTGATGTGTGTGTTTTCCCTTTGCACATAGAGCAGGGTACACAGAGGCTGAAACACAGCGGAGCTTACCCAGTAGAGGCTGCACACAGCGGAACTTACCTGGAGAACACATGGATGAACTTGGGAGAGAGAGAGAGAGAGATTAGGCACAAAAGAAAGTCAGAGTTGTTTGCAGTTTCTAATCTATTAAAAAGAATATTTATTAGTGAACTCCATTCTGGATAGAAAGGTGGAGAGATAGGTTCACTAACTATCCTATTCTAGCTGGATGGAGACGGATGCGTACGAGACACATCCTCTCCCTAGGCATGGTGAAAGTAAGATGGAGAGTTCTGAGAAGAAGGCAGAAACAAGGAAGGAAGTCCCTAAGAGTATCAGTCTACATCAAAGGACAGGATCAGCATGATAGAGTAAAGGTGACAAATTCCTGGGTCCCTTTCTAGTCACTGGCTATCTAGTAAATAACCCCCTCTATAGTTAAGGTAGGAAACAGCATAAAGTCCCTTTCTTCCAACAGTGATGACTAGAAGCATTGTACCTACAACAAGCAACCCATGACATTTGGTATCATCTTTAGACATGCTATGAACACAAACCTGGTTACCAGGGAAAAAAATACCTTATTTGCTTGTTAGATTAGACTTGTTGCCATAGTTAATTATGAGCTGCTTTGTATCCGTGCAATAGCCATAAATTCAACAGGTCCAGGTAATTTCAGCTGCAGCTGTTGCGGTTCCAGCTTTATACCTCTGAACTGCTGGCTGCAGTTGGATTTTAAAAAATATAATTGAAATATGTGCTATTAGACTGTTGTGCTCCTGCCTTAACATCACATAGTGTAAAATCACTAAGCTCAAACAAAACAAAACAAAAAATGTGGAGACAATGGTCCTTTCCGCACAAACCTTTATTTATTTTATTATTTATTTATTTATTTATTAAACTTATAGGCCGCCTCATCCACGAAGGGCTCAAGGCGGCTCACAACATGGCTGTTCCAACGAACAACAAATCAACAAATCAACAACATAAAAACTTAATCCCTTAAAATTTATGCAGCAATAAATTAAAACAGCAAAAGTATTTTAAAACAAAAATGGTTTAAAACAGGGGCCCGAACCAAGGCCAAGGAAACATTTTCAAATTTTCAAAACATTTTGAGGCAGGAACTAAAATGATTCCTTCACGGAGTTCCACTTTGTTTTCATCCCCATTTTTAAATTTTCCAGCCTCAAAATATTTTAAATGAATCCACCTTTAAAACGATTCTCTGGCTGAAATTTGTGAAATTTTGAAAACAACTTCAGTTGCTGTGCAATCTATTTACTACATTTCCCTCACTTCTCTGCTTCCTGAACTTTCACCTCGGTGCCATTTCCTGAGCTCACTTAGTTCTCCCTCACCTGTTTATTTGCAGCAATTCACTGTTAGTTCTTTTATTTGGAGGGGAGGGGGGATCTTTGAATCATCAAGTATACAAGGAGTATAGAATGCAGCACAGGACTGTGAAGCATTAAAACACCAATTGAACACAAAACTTTAAAAGAAATAGGAAAATCATGTTATGGCAGCCAGGAATCATTTCAAGGGAGTGAGTGCAGACATGTGTAGTTGTAAAAGGGAGGATTGAAAATGTTTTAAAAATGTTTTAGATTTGTGTGGAAAGGGCCATACTTCTGCCAACAACTGTAAAGACGGGGAAAAGTGGATTCACTATCACAGCAAGGATACACTGAAGGCACACAGAGAAACCTAAACAGCTTTCTGTTCTCATTAAAACTGAGTGAACTTTAGTAAGGTAGAGGGAAATGGGGAAATCTCCTTGGAGTGAAGGATAAAAATGTACACCTGATTCTAAAGTTTCTGCTGTGCAAATATTCTGGGGTGGAAGAAAGGCTGATGGTTTGTGTTTCTGTGGTCACTTGAATCTTAAGTTTGAACTGGTTCAAAACAGTCATTTTGAAGTATGGGTTTCATTTCAATAGAAAATTTCCCTATGAAAAACTGAAAAGTTTACTATCCAGCTCAAACTTATCTTGCTTTCAATAGCCAAAGGTAGGAAGAAATAAAATAATTCCTTCCTCATCCGGTTTTTCTTAATTCCCGGCCTTAATGTATCCTTTGACTTCAACTGAGTTTTTACCATGTTCTGTATCCATAAAGTTGCCAGCAACACAAATATAATAAAATAGTTCTATTCTTTGAAAGACTCATAGAACAAGGAAGCTTTCCACTTTTTTCTTGACGTGAATGGGTTTAGAAGGCTATAATGTGGTTAAGATTTGCCCTTTCATTCGTCACTGCCAGAAATACTATAATATAAGCAGCTGAGCAGATACATCTGGTAGGAGATGTTGTCTGAAATATGCTACTTTCAAAACAGGTAGTGTATTTTAGAATTAAATTAAAAAAGCAAAAGAAGGAAGACATTTTAAAGCAAAATTTGCAAGCATTTATTTATGTTTTATGAAAGAAAATTTGCTCTGGATTCAAATGTCTTTACGTATAGAAACATAGTTTGAATATCATTGTTTTAATGGAGTCTCCTCTTCGTAGCCTGACACTCTGACTTGAAAATCAGACACTAATCTGACACACTATCATGCTCCACCACACTGGTTCTCACTACACCAGCCTAGGCAGGGGCAGGGGTTGATGTTCTTAATCATTATCAAGGGCTACTGAGCCAGATCTTCTCCATCATTATCCCTGCAGAGACACATGTCATAGTCACAGGGCTCTAATGTTTGAATGTGAGAAATAGTCCACTTATTCCATTTCCCAGGGAGATGTTCTTTCTTGAGCAAATTATGCTTTTTACTCTATAGCTCAGTTCCAGCTGTTGCCCTTCATGGATGTGACCAAGAATGTTGTCCATTCTCATTGATTTGAAAGTCCTTTTTAGAATCTTATACATGTGACATAAATTTGCTTTTAAAATGGAATGAGGCATTGTTTGATTGAAAAATTCAAGCAACATTTGTTCACCATATTGGCTATGCTCCAAGAAGAGTTCATGAAAAATTCATTTCTCACTCATTTAAAGTCAGAACTAACTTCAGCAAAGTTGGTTGAAGTAGCAAAAACAATATATTACGTTCCTCTCTAAGAATGGTTCTGAGCAAACCTCCAGAATGCAATTGTCTTTTATAAAACCTATTCATAATTATACAGGTTTCTCAATATAGAAGACAGGGATGAGTGTGGGGATTGCAGTTTGCCATACGAATAGATGTGAAGACAAAAACAGAAAGGATCAATAAATCACTGAAAACCTAAATTAAACAGATATTTATGTGGTTTTCAAACCCACAAAGTGATTTAAAAGTCTGAAAAGATAAAGAGTTCCAGTCATAACTTTTGTGGTTTTACAAGCCAGAACTCCAATCAGCAATATCAAAACAAGATGCAGGGACAAAGAAGAATCTACAGCCAACAGCTCACTGAAGTGAAAGATTGAATGAGCTCAACATATGAACCTTATTAGTTGAAAAGGATCACAGCTGTAAAACAAAATGTCTACATTTCAATGATTCTTAGACAGAAGCAAGAGATCTGTAACAGATGCAAACTTGAACTCATTTAAAGGAACAATTAAGAGAAAGAAATGTACCCCTTCCCCAAATATGTCTGGGTCTAGTATCCTTATTTATGCTACTCCAAAAGCTGCGACACAAAAGAAAGATAATGCCATTTTAGTTATGAGGGCAAAGCCAGATATGTAACCATTTGATATTAAATTTATTGTCTCAAAGGAAATATGTATTGCATGATCTGTTCAGGGATTCAGTTTACTAGATAAGGAATTATTGGACTGAGTCAGTAATATGATACATATATTTATGAACTGCCCCTATTTATTTCTGTGCACGAAAAGACCCCTTAAACTGTGTTGTATCAAAAAGAAGTATTCTCCTTTTCTTGTTTGTTGTATAATGCTGAATTTCTGCCATGTAGGGTGATGTAGGGAGATGCTTTGCCAATTGCTTTGCATTCTAGAGTTATTCTAGAACCCACTTAGTTCCAACTACCATCATGTACCTTTCTTTTCCTAAACATACTGCAGGAAGCAGGGGCATATCTAAAAAAAACAGCACCCAGGGCAAGCTCTGCAATAGCACCCCCGAGGCTAGAGCTTAAGGGGAGGAGGGAAGAAGTACATTCTGTACATGCTTAGTGGCACCCTCTGGTTTACTATTTGCTCCCATAGGCCAATGCTTAGTCCTGGCTCTTCCCTGAGCCATGATGTTGTGAGACTTTGATGCCTGCCCATTGTTACTTACATCTAGTGGTGCTGCTGCTCTTCCTGACTTGGAATAGGCAGCATGTGGCGAACTTGCACGACACTCTCTTCTTGGTGGTTCCAGGCTTTGTGTTGAGTCAAGCGGTGACCTGGAAGTGGCCAAGGCTTTCAGTGCCTGTGGGCTGAACACATCATTGCAGGCAACCAAAGAGCCCATACTCAGCTGGGAACTTTCTCCACCCAGGAACTTTGGCAGGTGCTGGGGAGAAAGCCAGACTCTGTTATTCCTTGGCTGCCTGCAGGGCTCCTCAACAGTGCTCACTTTCCCTTGCCTCCCTCCAGCCCTGTCCCCACCCCAGGCACACCTGCAGTTTCTTAATGTTCTCCAGGAGCACCTCTAAGAAGTGACAGCAGAGGGAATGGGAAGATGCTGGAGTTCCAGCTGGTCAAGACTCTCAAGCCCCACTGCTAGCTGCGTTCAGGACTGAAAGAGCCATGCTGATAGTTGCTTCATCAATGGCTAGAGCAAAGGACCAAAATAGAATGGAGCCCTGCCCTTGCTGCCTGCCTCCAGGCAATTGCAGGGGGCCTGCTTCGAGCCTCTCTGGGGTTTCTCCTTTTCCCTGGAGAATCTGCACATGCCTCTAGCAACAGCCAGGAGTGACCAGCAATTCAGCTTGTTCTTTGGTATCCTTTCCTTGCCCTCTCTGTGGGTCAGATCCATCCCAGTGGGCAGAGCAATTAAGTCGCTCCAGAGTGGGCTTTGGTGAGCCTCTCAAAGATGGGTGTTCCAAAGCACCTTGTGAAGCCACTGCAGGCAGCGCAAAAGCCAAGGAGGGATGGGCAGGCTGGACAGTGAGCTGCCTCTTCCCTTTAGTTTCCCGCCATTCTGCAGGGGCACCCCCTTCAGCTTTCTTTCCTACCTGGCTCTCTCTGAACAGAAAGGGAGGAAAAAAGCAGGCCAGGGCCAGCAATCATCAATAAATCAATCAGTGGGGACTCTGAGGCTCGCTTCACCACTTTTTACCTACCTACCCAGCTACCTGCTCTCTTGTTTGTTTACCTGACCAACAAATAGTTGGTCTATTAGCAAGTTCTCCACATTCTGTGTCTCCAGCCACCTTCCTGACCTGCAGGGGGGAGAGCAAGGGATGACCCATGACCTTGCCACTGCTTCTGCCTCACCAAGCCCTGCTTGCTCCAAGGGCAGGGAGGAGAAGCAGGGGGACAGGCCAAATGCAATTGAAATGCAGTTGAAAGTGGCACATGGGTTGTATGCCCTTTCCCCCCCCGCCCATGAGATACCCCAGTGGTAGGAAATTAGGATTTTCTCCTGCAACAGATTTCTGTATCTGAAAAGTGAAAAACGAATTCAGCATGCTGAGAATTTACCACAGTAAATTCAAGCAGTGGAACTCATGGCAAAGGAGAAAAAAAGATTTAACTAACATTTTTTTAAAAAAGAAAATTAGACAACCCCCCCCCCCCTTACCACATTATGCAAGAATGGGCTAATATATGAATGGGCTAATACATGAATCTGTTGCTTTTATTCTTGTCACTATGGTTTCCTTTATCGCTCTTATAGTATATGACAGTGGTGGCAAACCTATGGCACTCCAGATATTCATGGACTACAATTCCCATCAGCCCCTGGTGTCTTTTTCTAGAGTTATTAGCCTGATGTCTTTTTCTGACTTTTGCAGGTGAAGAATGCACTCCTCCACAATGGCGTCTTTCCAAGGATGGGTGCTCAGACTAGCCGAATTAGTTCATAATATTTCAGCAAGGAGCCTTGTATGGGAAAAGGGAACTTACTCACACACTGGGAAGTTTCATGGCTGCAGCCCCATGATTGGTTGTAGAGAGTTCAGGCGGTTAGGGCCAACTTTAGGGTGGCTAATAATGTAGTATCACTTTGCCTTTTCCCCCTTACTCCCTCCTTGCTCCCTCCTAAATGATGCTCAGGAAACTATGGTCTTTCTCACACAATGGAAATAAAATGTCCTGCAGATGTTTTTAAAAGACCCATTTTGGCTTTCTGTGTTTGCTCTGTGTGGACAAAAAAGGCAGGGCCAGTCAGAGCAGTTCTTTCTCCCCATCTGCTGCCTAATGCAGCTCTTGCAGTTTCATAGTTGCGCCTGCCACTTTCTCCCACTTGCGATTCTCCATCCCACCTGCCATTTGGTGAAGGTTTGCGATGGAGGTTTCCTCTGCTAGCAGCTCATCTGCATGTGATTTCACTGTAGTTTTTTCCCCTTTTTTGGCGGGAAATGTCTGCGAAGCTATGATGATTCAAATATGTGCATATTTCAGATTCTCATGTTGTGTCAGCATAGCTTCACAGACATCTCCTTCAAGGGGGAAAAAAGGGAAGTGATATATGTACAGAATTGCCAGGCAAAACAAACTTTTTTCATGTACTTTTTACAGTGAAATTGTGTGCAGATGAGCTGCAAGCTGAAGAAACCTCCATGGGAAATCTTCATCAGATGACAGAGGCAGCAGCTCCTGAAGAGAGCAACTGCCGCGAAAATGAAAGAGCTGGGAGGCAGGAGAAATAAAGTGTCTCCTGCCTGCTTTTGTTCACACAGGCAAGCAGGAGATGTCTACAACTTGTCTTCAGGAAAAAAAGATTTCTAGTTTAGTCATTTTTGAAAATCCCAGGTTGAGAGGAATGAAACATCCTGAAGACATTTCCAGGGAGATAGCTGTGCAAACTTCTTCCCCAAAACACTTTTTATAATGTCCTCCAGAAATTATATTTCTGCTGTGTGGAAAAGACCTATTTGCCTCAAGAACCAACTGTGCAATGCTAGGACTCCAGTGGTTAAGGCAGCTAGTTCATGTTGTGATTTTAGTGCAGTGTAATGCCAACAAATTGCATGCCTTGCTTTTATTACCTTTCTAACTTTTTCCAATAAAAATTTATTTAGCTTTATGGTGTGTGTTGGTTAAGGAGTTACTGGTACCAAATCCAGGTAAGCTTGATTGCCTTACTGCACCACACTGGGGACAGCCATAACAGGCAGTTGGCACTGGGCTTAGCAGGAAGTAGAAACTTTGAAAAATATACTGGTGTGTTTTTTTTTACAAAAACCACTGAAAAATGCAGAGATACTCTTAGAGGTCTTCCAAACACAGTTAAAAAACAAAGGCTTTAGAGCTTCTACGCTTATAAGACAGTATTTGACCCATAAAAATTACCTAGATTCAGTCACGTTTCGAATTTGAATAAGAAACTTTTGTGAAGGCCTTCACAGTTTTTCATTACAAAGTAGTCTGAACTGAGTACTGTCACAAGGAGGTAAGTATCACTTTTGGCGATAATAATGCCATGAGTGTAATTGTGTGAAGGACTGAATACCTTGATTAATAGTATTTCTGGTGTTCAGCGGTGGAGTTATCATCAGCAATCATAGCTAATCACTGAAATGGTACATTTGCTTGTTTCGGTTAACATCCTAAGATCTTTCTTTGTCAGAGTGCATTTCATTTCTAAAAACATTTATTGTCATTGCCTCATTACAGAAAACATTTTTGAAAAATCTCAGCTAATCTCTGTTGATGCTGGATTATTAATTTCTCAGTCCATTTCTGTTGTCTTCTAGCATGTTTTGTGGGTATTTGGTATCATAAACCATTGAGCTGAAGAATTGTAGTTTCTTTGGCATGATATATTTGATCAATAGAAGAATTTCAGTGGACAAAGTAGTGTTAAAAGTTTATTCATTCTGTGCACTCTTTAGAGATGATTAACTGTCTTTATTATATTAAAGCAAACCCAAAGCCATCTGCCAAAGGCAATTGTGTCCAAGCACTGAAACCATTTCATGTGAAAACTCATTTTCAGGCTCCTAATTATTTTTCATTATAGTGGCAGTGTGGAATAGATTGGAATTGGACAGTAATTGCCAGGTCTGAGCAGTGTGGACCATTGCAATGTATCAGTTTAGATGAAGTGTGACAAGGATACATCTAACTACTATATAACTTCCATTAAGCAACTTCCCTGTCCCTGCTCATGTAACACTTCATAGTATGTGGTCAGCACAAGGTCATAATAATGGCTTTCTGAGTGACTTCAAGCATTTTGTACAAGTAAAAATTGTTAACCCCCCCCCCTTTCTATTAGCACGATTCTGGCTATGTCCAGCTGTCACAGCTGTTGGGGAAATTTCTTCAAAATGTGAAATCTTCCAAAGATACCTGAGTGTCAGTGTAAAAGACAAAACACTTCTCCAAAAATAAATGAATAAAATTTGACTTTGAGTTTTGAAAGACCTGCATATAGGAAAAGATTAACATGGCACAGAAGGATGTTTGGGTTGCTAGCAACCCTTATGTATCTTGTTGGTTGTTGTGGGTTTTCCAGGCTGTGTGACCGTGGTCTGAGGCCACACGGCCTGGAAAACCCACAACAACCAGTTGAGTCCGGCCATGAAAGCCTTCGACTTATGTATCTTGTTCATTTTTAAAAAGGAAAGTAGATGCTATTTTAAACTCTGGAATATGGTTCTGCTATTACATTTTTTCTTTCACAGTATACCTTAACCTAAGGTCTGAGGGCACTTGACGTTATTATTTACTTTAATGAGATTCAGGGTTCTTTAACAGAGCTTCAGATCCTACATTGGGGGAAATTATGTAGATAAAGCAGGAAGAACGGAAAGGAAGAAAAGAAATTAATAGGAGAAAAATATGAGAAAGAAAAGCAAGATAGAAAAATATGATCTTAACCCAGAACTCCTATAACTAAGGTAAATTCTTAGAATGAACTCAACTAACAAATGTTTGCTGCCACTTTTAAAACCAACTACGAGGAGACTAAAACAATAATGTATGTATTGGGAGGGTGGTTGATTGTACTGTTTATCAATTTACTTCAGATATTGAGGTTTAATTAGGAAGGGTAGGTTCCCTTCAAAAGGCAACATTTAAAAAATCTAAATAGAGGCCCATTATGCATGGAACACTTACCTCAGGGTTCTTCTCTGTGCAGTGGGCTTGTAGTGGGCTCGCCTCACATTTCTCTGTTTACATATGAGGAGGCACTCACTCCTGCCACAGAGCTTTTCTGCGGAGAACTCTCCCAGGCCTGATTCCCTTAATTCCGCCCATTTTTTACTTTAAGTGGCCTGATGTTCTGAATTGTTCCAAGCATGTAGGGAGCAGACCATGGGCATCTTGTGTTTTTAGACCTTCCTCCTTTCTGCTTCACCATATAGCTTGGCCACAAAGTGCTCTCCCTTTGTAGCGTGGCATAGTCTGAAACCGGTGTAGAGCATTTTAAGCCCCTACAAAATTTCTCTTTTCTTTTTTCAATTGCACAACTTTACTGCAGTTATATTCCCATCACTGGATTATTCATGACTATTGCAGAGCTTTTCTCCCCCTTCTCATCTTTCACTCTTTGCTTAACTTTAGATTAGTTGCATTCGGGATCCTCACCATGAACTGGATTAAGCAAATTTCATCCAAAAGCCTTTCTGCCCTCTACATTCTCATGGGAAAGTTCTTATAAACAGTTTTAAGTAGGCTGTTTTTCAATGGCCATATTGGTAGATACAAGTTGTCATGATTTTGCCCACTCTTGGTTTTTCTGTTGACACCATGGATTGCAATGTTAGTGATGGACAGAGTTTTTTTTCCTTCTTGTGGCCCAATCCAAAGATAGTGGTGGTGAAACAATGTCTGGAAGGGTGCAGGGCTACACTGATGCATTCACTTTCTTCGCTGGTGTTTGGGTGCCCCACAGGTCCATGGCAGCCAAACCCAGAAGTGGGTGATGATGTAGAGCTATGCTGGTGTCCAAGCAAGTGTGGGGAGAAGGTATTCTTGGGGTGGAGCCAACTTTAGAGCCAGAAACATCAATTTAGAAGTCTCATTTTGCCATATGAAGGGCTTTCCAGGTGGCTGGGGGTTTTCTGCCTTCCTGCACCATCTGAAAACTTTCTGGAGGCTATGTGGCAGCACGGAAGTAACACTACCTCACCTACCACTGCCTCTAGATTGGGCTGCCCATTAGTGGGGTTCCTCTATTTGGAATTTTTGTTGCCCCTGCCCTTTCCCCTCATGTCATCATGTATATACTAATAGCAAAGTCAGCCTAATGGAGAATACTTAAATGCAGTGAATAGAACTGTGAATGGATAAGATAAATCTTTCTACAAACTTGAAAACCTCCCTAGGTTTTTAGTAAAATGTGAAATCTAAAAAGCATTACCACAACAACATTGGGGGGTTAACACCCCCAAAATGATAAAAGCAGTGTCTGTCATTTTAAGCACCTGATTTCTGCAGTGGTCTTTGCTTGGCAACCACAGTATTCCAGGTTTGGTTTCTATGAGTAAAAAAGCAGAGGGAGAGTGGACATACTTCTGTCACCATAGCTTTGCATTCACCCAACTCACAATAAAGAAAAAAAGAAAAATGACTTGCACGGTATCATTAGGCAAAATAAACTTTATTAATGTACTTTTTACATGGGAATAATGTGCAAATGAGCTGCATGCAAAGGAAATTTCTATGGAAAACCTTCACCAAATGGCAGAGGCATGCACAATCTCTGCAGCAGCACACAAAATGGTGGGTGCAACTAATAAAACTGACAACAGCACCATGCAGCAGGATGGAAAAAAAGGTCTGTTTTGGTTGGCAATGCTTTTGACTGGATGTTTTTGGCAGGCTGTGTGAGAACTAAAAAAACAAAACTGATCTGTTTAAAACATCTGCAGCCATTTTATTTCTGCTGTATGGAAATCACCTTTGTGGTGCAGGGATAAGTTATAAATGTTTTAAATAAATAAATAAATAAATACTGACTTAGGGAAGACTTTTTGTAGCAGAAATAGGGGAACCAGTAGAAATAAGCAAAGTAGCTGATTAAGGGAATAACAAAGAACAGGCTGTGAGTAGGAACAGACAGTGTCAGAAGGTAGGCTAGGAGTACTGCCAGAGGTGTAACCAGTCCAATCCTAAAGCATGTGGTTCAGACAAATGCAAGTGAGAAGGAACAAGATGTTATGTACCTGGCAACGCGTCAACAGACATATCATTTGATTTTGTTTCTGAAGTGTCTGGCTGCCATTTAGCAATTAATAATAAATCACTCCATTTTCATTATCATCCTCTTTCCACCAGTTGAAACACATAATACAACTGAAAGCACCCTAACATAGTTCTATAATACAATACAATACAATACAACACAATGAAATCAGGTAAACTGCAGCTGTGGTCAGGAATGCCTTTTACTATCCTTGACTGGTTAGCTAGCTGTTACCCAAAATGCTGGGGTTTGCCATTTTTAGAGTGGGGAATTAGCAAGGGCAGACCATGCTTAATGAGAGGGGGCACCCAAGATCTTTCTACCTATTTTTACAGTAGGGTTTTCTCCATAGAAATCCGCAGGAGTCCGGATAAAGTTTAATGATTTTATTAAGAAAACAAAATAATAAATTACACATACAAATGATATCAAGCACACAGAAAGTTCATACCGTCCTATGATTTAGAAAGTATTGAGGAGAAAGATTTAGAATAGATTAGGCTTTTGTTGGGAAAGAGATGATAATTAACTGATCTTGAAGGATCTGAAAAAGCAGGGTTCAGTGCCTACATTGAGCTCTGAAGAAGCTGGGTAAAAGGCATCACTGGGAACAGTATCAGTAGACCAGAGCATAGTCCAGGAAATACTGAACACTCGGTGCAGGTTGGGCAGTCTAGCTGTAGGGAAATTTGGCCCCTCACATTATGCTTGTTAACCTAATCTTCCCAGGACAAAGTTCTACAAAGGAGAACAAGAGGTGGACACTTAGACCCAAGTCCAGGGAGTATCCAAAAATGATTCGTTTTCAAGTGGAACTGATACCATTACAGTTCTGGAATAATGTCCATGCAAATGGGAGTGTTCTTTTCTGAAGCTTAGTCAGGAAACGTGAATGTAGGATTAGTGCATTGAATAATAACTGAAAGGAAATCTTGATGAAATTAGCTAACATAATCTTTGTTGAACTAGAGACAGCTGTGTGGCAGTCCCAAGACAGGGACCAGTTCTCAGGGATGGCTTTTGTCTTTCCTGATTGCTTTAGGAAGAGAAACGCTGGCTATTGTGCATTTCAATGAGTGACAGCGAGGAGTGCCCTGGAAGGTTTTACCCTATTGGTACAACTGAGCCAGTGCAGGAGATGGTATCTATCATTGGCATGCACTTCTAGGATGCACTATAGGGGAGATGTTACAGGTAGAGACAGTGTTGTAGGGACCAGAACATCATGATCCATCCACACTGATTCCCAATCTGTTTTCAGGCATGATTCAAGATTCAGCTTAAGTTCCATATGGTTTGGACCAGCATACCAGAAGGACTGCCTACTCACTTAGGAACCTATTTGACCACTATAGTCACTTACAGATGAACTGCTTTGGGTACCCTGCCTTCTGAGATTAGTCTGGGGGACACGTGGGAGAGGACCTTCACAGTTGTGGCACCAAAACTCTAGAATTCTCTTTTCACAGCGACTTGTCTGTCGGCTTCCATTGCTACCTTCTGCTAGAGGGTAAATACTTTTTTAATTTAGTTTGTTGCCTCAGTGATACCTCCTTTGAGTCTTGTGCTCTAATTGTTCTGTTTATGTTTTCATGTATCATAGCTCTGGTTTGAATTATGTGTTTTTATTGTTTTTAACAGTTTCTAAGATGTAATTTGTTATACATATTTTAATCCATTATCCACCTTGATGGTCCTCATGAGGGCAGAAAAGTAAAGCATAAGGGGGGGGGGATCTCCTCTACCCTCTCCCTTACTTATCTGTTAGGTTGGCAGCCAGGCTGGTAGAGAATTCCCCTGCTGCCTCTATGTTTCACATGGGGTTCGGTGAGGGCAGATAGCAGAAAGCTGCATGTCAGGATCAGCCCAGGTGGACCACACACTCTATTCTGTGTTGGTGAGACCTCACCTGGAATATTGTGTCAAGTTCAGGGCACCACAATTCAAGGAGAATATTGACAAGCTGGAGCATGCCCAGAGGAGAGGGACCAAAATAGTAAATGGTCTGGGATCCATGCCATATGAGGAGAGACTTGGGTAGCTGGACATATTTAGTCTGGGATGGTTGAAGGATGACATGATAGCCATGTATAAATATTTGAAGGGATGTCATGTTGAGGATGGAGCAAGTTTGTTTTGTGCTGCTTCAAAAACTAGGACATGGAGCAATGGATTCAAACTACCAGAAAAGAGATTCTGCTTAAACTACAGGAAGAACTTCCTGATGGTAAAGGCTGTTCAAGAATGAAATTGGTGTCTGGTTTGAGTTCTCATTAGCTCCTGACTGCCCTTTACCAACAGTAGTAAGTTCTTGGTGGGGAGGGGAGTGGGTAGCTGAGGGTTCCCCTTCAAGTGGTGCCCAGGGCATGCACACTAGCTGCCTCACCCTCAATAGATACCACCACTGGACAGGTTTTTTGCTACATCCTTTAGAAAAATGAGTCAAATTGTTAGTGGATTTGAGACTTTCCTTCCTTTTCTTCTTCATATTAAATGGGGCCAAAATGCATATACAATATTTTTCAGATTTAATCGATTCTATATTAGTTCTATAATTCTATGACTTAATTCTCACTAATAGTAGATGAAATAAAATTGTTTCTGGGATTTCCTGTTTCCAATTGCTGGTTCAGGTTCACATGATTTAATGTTGCAGAATGATATTGTAACCTGTGACTCCTCTCTACAGTCTGGAGTTGTAAAGCCCAGAACCAGGTTTTCCTTTTAATCCTGCTGTGAGAAATTGATCTATATCTTTTCACTGCATGAGTTTTAATGGAATATGATATAGCAACTATGTTGGCATCTAGCAGCTGACAAACAGTACATTGACAGTTTGCTCTATATATTGTGCCATGACATTTATGATGACTTCTGTTCATGGAGGGTTTATATGGTGCAAGGATGCCCTGTTCAATAAAAAAATGACATGGTTATTGTAGTCTTTTTAATTTTCAAAGTCTATAGACCATTTCATTGGCAATAATAAATATTGTTTGGCAAAAATAGCAAATGTTCTGGACATCATTAAAATAGTTTCTTTCATGTTTAAAAAGAAGAAAAAACATAAAGGAAAAAATAAAATTAATGAAGCTATCTATCACCATGCAACCTGCAATTTAGAATCTTTTTTCAAAACCTTAGAAATGTATAATTAGTTATTTTAAAATTAGCAGTTGGGGTGTATTTTCCCAATAATTTTGACATTATCTGTTGCATTTCAGAAAATCTGTTGCATTTCAGAAAATTCTTTGGGTGATGATGAAACCCATCAGAAAGTCATCCTTCAATTCACATATTTCTTCTATACATGCCTATAGCTCACAAATGTATTACTGATCACACATGCAATACTAGGTACAATCTATACCAGTTTTAATGTTGTAGCCACTCAGAGATCTTGCATATAGGCAAGGTATAAATTAAAAATTTATTTATTTATTTATTTATTTGTTCCACTTTTATACCGCCCTCCCCCGAAGGGCTCAGGGCGGTTTACAACATAATACATACAAGTGGATAATAAGATAAAATACTAAAATTTATACAAGTTAAAATGCAGCGCTCCAAGCTTATAAATGTTTAAAACAGATGGCGTTCAACCTTTCACTCCTCTGACTCTGAGGGGGGAACAGCGGATCTCAGTTGTTAATGGGCACCTATCAGCAGCCGGCCTCCCCAAAAGCCCGGCGGAATAGCTCAGTCTTACAGGCCCTGCGGAATTCACTGAGGTCCCGCAGGGCCCGGACAGCTGGCGGAAGAGCATTCCACCAGGCAGGGGCCAGGGCCGTAAAAGCCCTGGCCCTAGTGGAGGCCAGCCGCATCATAGAGGGGGGCGGGGACCTCCAGTAGGTAGCCTCTACCCGAGCAGAGACCGGCGTGGGACATATGGGGCCAGGCGGTCCCTAAGATCTGAAAGGTCCCAGACCGCGTAAGGCCTTAAAGGTTAACACCAATACCTTGAAGACGATTCGGAACTCAACAGGGAGCCAGTGCAAGCGGTGCAACACGGGCGTGATGTGATCTCTAGAGGCACCTCCCGTGAGCAACCGAGCCGCCGCATGCTGGACCAGTTTCAATTTCCGAATCAGCCTCAAGGGTAGGCCTGCGTAGAGCGAGTTGCAATAGTCTAATCTGGAGGTGACCGTTGCATGGATCACTGTGGCCAGATCCACCCGGGAGAGGAAGGGGGCCAGCCGCCGGGCCTGGCGAAGATGGAAAAACGCAACCCGGGTTACATGGGCCACCTGGGTCTCCATGGAAAGAGACGAATCCAGGTGGACCCCCAGGCTGCGAACCGAGGGGGCCGGTGCCAATGAGACCCCCTCCCACACCGGCGGCTGGAAAACCCCCGCCCCCCCCTGCGGCCTAGCCACAGGATCTCCGTCTTTGCTGGATTCAGTTTTAACCTGCTCTGTGTCAACCAACCAGCAACCGCCTCCAAACAATGCTGTAGAGCTGCAGGGGCGGTGCCTGCTACCCCCTCCATCGACAGAATGAGCTGGGTATCATCAGCATACTGATGGCATTCCAGCCCAAAGCTCCGTACCAGCTGAGCAAGGGGTCGCATATAGATGTTAAATAACAACGGGGACAGCAGCGCTCCCTGAGGCACACCACAATAAAGCGGGCACCTCTGGGAAGCTTGGTCCCCGCACCACACTTGCTGACTCCGGTCCCGGAGAAACGAGGCAATCCATTGAAGGACAGTACCCCGTACCCCGGAAAGGGCCAGGCGGTGGGTCAAAAAGTTGTGATCGACCACATCAAACGCTGCGGTGAGATCCAACAACACCAGCAGCGCCGATCCGCCCCGGTCAAGCTGTATACGGAGCGTATCTGTGACGGCGACGAGAACAGTCTCCGTCCCATGCCCAGCACGGAAGCCGGACTGGAAGGGATCGAAGGCCGATGCGTCCTCCAGAAAACCCTGAAGCTGCTCCAACACCACTCTCTCAATTACCTTCCCCAGAAACGAAAGATTGAGGCAGGCGGTAATTGGCCAGATCACTAGGATCTAAAGATGGTCTTTTTAAGAGTGGGCGGACCACTGCCTCCTTCAACCCACCCGGACAGACTCCTTGCTCAAGGGAGCAGTTGATAATAGCCAACAGGTGGGGTCGTAGCTCCTCCCGGCATGCTTTAATAAGCCAGGAGGGGCACGGATCCAGAGGACAGGTAGTAGGTCTAACAGCAGCCAGGGCTCTGTCAACATCGTCTTCGGAGAGCAGGGAAAACTGGGCCAAACAAGGGCCAAAAGACGGCAAGGGAGCCTCCAGTTCGCTCATTGTCTCCAAGGTGGCAGGGAGGTCCTGGCGGAGCAACGCGATTTTATCTGCGGATTAGCTCATGAATGTCTCACAGCTGATAGCCAATTGATCATTTTTTGAACCCTCTGATAATGAGGTAAGGGATCGAATTATATGGAACAGTTGCGCTGGGCGAGAGCTAGCAGACGCGAGAGAGGAGGAGAAGAACACTCTCTTCGCCTCCTTCGTCGCCATCTCATAGGCCTTCATAAGCGATCTCATCTCATAGGCCTTCAAAAATAAACAAACAATGTTCCTGCCATAAACACTTCTCCCATAAGGAGGTAGTAGTAGGAACAGTTTTGTGCATGACCCTGGGATGGAAGAAGCCAAAGAAAGGTGGTAGCCCCGAAAAAAAAACATGAACAAAATCAGCCAATGATAAAAGTCTTGCAGCAGGCCATTAAAGGCTAACGCCACACCTCCCTTGAACTCTAGCTCTAGAATTTTGCCTGCTACCCACATTCCTGCTAATGTAGTTGGAGCCTTTGTTGGCCCCCTGATTGGAGACAGTGATGTATCTGCCACTAATCTGTTCACATGGGGGTGCAAAATTGGTCCCCCACATGACTAGGTTCGGCGTGAAGATCACGAGGCAGCAGAAAGTCCTACTGCTTCATCGTCTTTGAGCTCCCTTAGCCCTGCCCACCCCATCATTGCCTGAGGATGCTACCCCCACCCATCCCTCCCCCAAGCTTCCAGGAGCTCAGCAGCCAGCAGCCCGACTTCTGCCCTCCTCTCTGGGGAGAGCAGAAGAGACTGCCATCCTCCAAGAGGTGCTTTTATAAGCACTGAGTCCAGGGACGGGGCTCAGGGGTGTGGCCACCCCCCAGGTCCTTTGTTAACCAAGGTGGCTTTCTTTTGGAATGGGTGCTTCCTTTTCTAACCTGAGGAACACATTCCAGCTGAGATTTTATTACTGCGTTTTAAATAACCTCCAAGCATTTAAATAACCTCCAAGGATGTATATAATGAACCAGGCAATGTGTTTTGTTAGAAGAAGAGTTGGTTTTTATGCCTTATTTTTCTCTACCTTAAAGATATAGATCAAAATTGCTTAGAATTGCCTTCCCTTCCTCTTCTCATAACAAACACCTTGTGCAGTTGGTAAGGCTGAGAGAGAACTGTGACTAGCCCTTTGTCACCAAGCAGGCTTCACATAGTGGTGTGGGAGTTCAAACCTGGTTCTCTACACTAGAGTTTGCCACCAATGTAAAGGAGTGAGAAACCAAACCCTTTTTTTCCAAATTAGAGTCCAAACCCTCTTAACTAACAGATCATGCAGGATTTTTTATGAAGCTACTTTTTTCTATAGACTTGAGGCACAAATGTGATTTTCTATGTCTAGTGCAACATGTATCTTTTCTTTTAAATGTGTGCCTAGAAAATCTCATGTCGTAAACTGGAAAGAGCAAGCCTCTAAAATCTAAAGAGACAGCAAAGAATGATGCATGAGAAAAATTACAAAGTTCAGGATAGCTGGTCTTGTAGTGTATAATAGCTATAAAATAGAATAGAAGTTATCGAAAAGATCATATTAAAAGGAGATAAGTCTGAGCCAAAAGTTTCAATATATCAGTATCATGAAAAATATCAGCAGTAAAAGCACATACTCAAAAGAATAAGCTGTTTGAATTTCCAAGGAACGCACTGATCCTTGCAATATATTGCAGCCATAACACTTGTAATTTACGTAACCATCAAGCCCAGATTCTCCTGACATGTGAAGAGTTGTGTAGCTATCTTGCTTTGCACTCAATCACATAGGTGAAGCAAAGCGTGAAGAGGGAGTACAATTTTGCCAAGTCTCTAGGTACTTAGAATCAACCACTGAATGACTTTCTCTAAAGATCTGACTCTACAATAATGCCTTTGGTGTGCTGCCTTTCACCAGAGTACTGTGTGGTAGAAAGGGTGATAAGTACCTAGTTATATCCCATGGAGGGGGGTATGCATGTTGGCTTCATTCAGGGTCGACATTTTCTATTTCGCAGTTAAAAAAAAATGTGCCAGACCGATACACAAGAGAGTATAGTATTTTAGTTAGTTAGCCTTTTAATGCAAGATCAAACCAGTGATTTTCAATTATAAGTTGAGCTCAGTGGTAAAACTTTGTTTAAAAAGTTTTGGAACAAAAAGGACATTTCAACTTAAATGCTTCAAAGTCAGGAACAGTAAAGTTCAAAAGTGTAAAAAAAAATCATATGTCGTCAGCATGGTTCTTTATTTAACAACATCCTTTGCAATGACTTGGAGGTCAGGCTTCTTGGAGAGGGAATAGTGGCAAAGATGTGCTTATATGGACTTGTTACATTCACATGGTTCAGCAAAGAGTCTCTGCAACCTTAGAAGCCAGGGTATTGCACCCCTTGACTTGGATTCAAAGCCTTCCTAAACTTTTGAATGAGTTTTCCTTTCAGTTTCATGGAAAATTACACCTTTTCTATAATGACTAATTCATCTAATTATAGAAGATAATTGGATGGTAATTGCATTAACAATCATTTGTTATTTTGCTTAGACAGTAGCTGCACACATTTGCAACACAGAATTCTAATTGAAATTAGATCCAATCCAATATGGTCTGATTTCTAGGTATTCGTGTATTTATAGTAATTTATAGTAATTATAAATTATATTTATAGTAATAGACTATCTGGAAATCAAAATGGAATTTTCTTGGAAGGCAGTTTAGCAGTGCAAGTTCCTAGTAGGTATTGATCAGCAAGGATTTCCAATAACTACTGATTATCAAAGACTCTGTTCTCCAGACTCATACCTGAGTCACAATTCTATCTAAATGTGCAATAGCAGATAAACCACCTTTCTTTTAAGGTAACCTGCAAGCCAGATTAAAATTAAAAGCAATCAACCAGTCAAGTAAACATTAACAACAAAATGATGACCTAGCTAAACAACAAAACAAAATATTCAATCAAAAACAGTTACAGGTTGGATAAATATTCCAGAATCTACTTGGTACCTAGGATCAGACATTTTCTACTCAGTGGCATTCATAAAGTGACAACATATTACACGTAGCATCCCCTGAACACTTTGGGAGGGTGATGATTTTACCTTGTGTTCTACATTGGATCACAAATACTTTGTTCAAGCATGTTCTCAAACTGACGACTGGGTATTATAATTTGTGTGTTGGATGACATTGTGCTGCCTAAGCAATCATTCATTCCTCTGTGGACATCATGATCACGAGGCAGTGATTCTGGACATGCCCAGCATAGGCTACTGTCTGACAACCTGGTGTTCTGATGAATGATGAGTGCTGCTGGTAATTACAGTGTCTGTTTTTAATAGAATGTATGACATTTAAATACTACAGTTATTAGTGCCCAGTACTGATGTTGTTTATGCTAATTTGTTTCTGTTTCTAGATTAATTGCTTTTTATTAAATGGTTTTTAAATGTTTTGTATAGGACAAAAATAAGTCTCTGATTCTCACCTGCAGTGTCACCAGTGTTATATCAGTCAAATAATATTTGGGGGCAGGGCTTGGGGGTGGGGCTTGGGGATGGCTTGGATGGGCACCATAGTGGCAGGCCAACTCCCCATCTGGACCACCACCCCCCCAGCTGCTGTCCTCCTACCTCCCTGCAGGCTGCCTCTTGCTCTCCCCAGGCCCTGAAGAGGGCAGAAGCCAGCCTGCAAGAAAATGGAGGGGCAGGGTGTTGCGGCGGGTGGCCCAGGAGACGGCCTGCCGTCATGGTGCCCATCCGAGCCACTTCCGTGCCCTGCCCCCAAGGGCCTGGAGAGGGAAGGAGGCTGCTCGGATGGACACTGCATACAAACTATGGGGACAGGGGTGTGTTAGACAGTATGGGAGAGGAAAGTTCTTCAGATATTCTGACCCTGAGTAGTAGTGTTATGGGAAGTGAATTTCTTTCTTTCTTTCTTTCTTTCTTTCTTTCTTTCTTTCTTTCTTTCTTTCTTTCTTTCTTTCTTTCTTTCTTTCTTTCTTTCTTTCTTTCTTTCTTTCTTTCTTTCTTTCACTTCTCTTCTTTTTAAAAGAAGATTTAAGATAATTTATTTTAACAACTCTAGTTCCTCACCATTTATGGCCTCCAAAAGATTAGAACAAGCATACTTTCAATTGCATCCCTGAAACAGATAGTCAGTCGGTAGTTATAGCTTTAAATATAGGGATGATTATGATCCCTATACCCCCCACATCCCTGATGGGGGGCCTGGCTGCTGACCAGCTGAAGAGTTCTGGACAGTTTTCAAAAAGTCAACCCAACATATAAACTGCATTTTAATCTTATTTGGCTGTAATCAGAGCATAGATTAGCATGACCAGATCATGAGTTGGAAAATCATTCATGCATATGTGAAGATTTATTCATACTAAAATCAATAGAAGCACAAATATAATTATTTATGTGAGTAAACCTTATAGGGCAAATACACTGCAAAATGTTAAGGATAAATATAGTACAAAATGTAATAAGAATATTTTCAGCTGAATGAAAATGCTTAACAGTTGTGCAGATGGACAGAATGGAAAGTGAAGATCTAATTTTTTGCCAAAGCGAGGAAATCCTTTTAAGCTTAGGTATAACTAAAATAACCAACAAAATTATAAATGATGTTCACATAACCCATTTACATCTTTTGGCCATAAATTTCATCATAACTAGCCTGGCACAAATCCCAGACTAACAGGTGTTTGCCCCTAACTTTTAACAGTGAAATAGCTCTGACTTGGTCCATCTCCAAGGTATTTCCTATGGTCTTCCATCTCCATATTCCAGATTAGCTTGTCCAGCCTACTTTGTATGTTATCCTAAAAAGTGAGAATATAACTTGTTACACAATAGAAACCAAAATATGAAAACAGCTGACCACTGCCAGTGTTAGGAAAGTTCATGCTATTATGTTAGTTATTTTATTGAGAATTGACCACCTCTACTTAAACACCACCAGCTGAGGTATCACTTGGGATGTATGTGTGTCTCACTAGTTTTTAGTATAAATCTAAAAACTGGGGGAAGGGCTATGAAATTTGGGGATTTGGGGATATAGTCTCTACTCTGATCTTTATAGGATAGGCTGGCCCTAAGTGGCTTCTGAGGGCAGTAAATCCAGATAAGACTTGAAGTAAAACAAGAAAAATCTCAGTAACATTTATTAATTTTCTTGGATGGAATAAGTGTTTTGAAACAAGGATAACACACAGTATTTGATGGGCTCACTTTTATAACATTTCTGTTAACAAGGAAGAAAGCAGTTACCAGTCAAATTTTGATTCCTAAGGTGAATCCTCAGCTTTTCCTTGACCTTAGAAATCTCAAAGTGTAAGTGTAAACTCCTCCTGGGAATTGCAATAACAAGCTGCTATCCCTGAAATCCTGACACAGCACCAACTTGCCACTTTTTAAGTGCCAAATGAATAATCCTATTTTATCCCAAGAGCCAGGCTCTGAGACATACAATGTTTCCTAGAAATAATTCCTTTCCACTCATTCTTCTGGAAGAACAATCCTTGTATGAACACATTCAGTGTTTACATCCAAACCAGGCATTTAGATTGGATCCCTCCAGTCTCACTCTTTGAAGGCTCAGACCCTATTTGACAAGAGCTGACAATACAACAGATTTTTTCTCTCTCACTCCCCCCCACATCTGCCACCTTCAGCTGTTAATGGGACCCTGAGTGACTATTACCCATGTTGCACAAACACATCTCATACAGAAAATACAGGAAACTATCAAAAAGGGGCAGGATATTTGCCCATCTATCATATGGGCACAGTCAGGTGGGTAACAGGAAGTAATATCTCAAAGTGGGAACCTTGCTTATAAAATGAGTGGCATGCAAGAGAGAAGCAATGCAAGGGGGAAGGGGAGGGAGGGAGGGAGGAGTGGCATGCAAGGGAAGGGAAATAAGGGAGGGGTGGCATGCCAGGGAGGGGAGGAAGGGGAGGAAGGGGACCCAGCATCTGGACATGGCCCACCCACCCTATCAGAGGGAGGGGGAGGGGTGGCATGCAAGGGGAGGGAGGGGAGGGTGGTATGCAAGGGAGAGGAGGGGTGGTATGCAAGTGGAGGAAGGGGGAGAGGAGGGAGGGGTGGCATGCAAGGGAGGGGAGGGAGGGGTGGCATGCAAGAGAGGGGAGGGGTGGGAGCCCGACATCTGGACATGGCCTACCCACCCTAGTGGAGGAAGTGGGAGGGGAGGGGTGGCATGCAAGGGAGGGGAGGGAGGCACCCCAGCACCTGGCCCTGGCCCTCCCATGCTAGTGGAGGGAGGGGTAGCATACCCACTCTAGTGGAGGGAGGGGACGGAAGGGAGGGGTAGCATACAAGGGAGGGAAGGGAAGGGGGAGAGGTGGGATGCAAGGGGAGGGAGGGGGAGGGGTGGGATGCAAGGAAAAAGAGGGAGGGGTGGCATGCAAGGGAGGGGGAGGGGCAGATTTGGGATTGGATCCTGTGAAATTTGTTGATGATGTATGGAATTTCCATCAATAGAATGAGAGTTTTCTGCTTCCCTGATTTCATCACAGTCTAAAAAGCTGTTCTTGGCAGGAAGGAGGACACTGGCGAATGTATAACGTGATGGGGGCACCGTACACCGGGCATGCGCAGGTGGGGGCAGAAAATCACCCCTGCACCCCCAACTTACCTTAGTTCTTCTCTCATGCTCCTCTTTCTTCCCGCTTAGTTCCTCTCTCCTGCAGCCTGGTGGGAACTACACTTCCCAGGAGACCTTGCTCCTGGGAAGTGTAGATCCCATCGGGCTGCAAGAGAGAGGAACTTAGGTAGGTGGGGGGCACCACTAAGGGGGTGCGGGGGCAGGCCCGGTTGCCATTTTGCCCCCCTACATCTCTGGTGAAGGATCCCAAGAAACAGTTGAGACATTATTTTACCGTTGCAGCGGGGGCGGGGAGGGGGTTGTTAAAATTTCTCTACTTTCCATCATATATTCCTCAGGATCCGTTCCCAGTAAACTAGGTGAGAATCTAGGATGCCTTGCTTTACGAACATTTAAGGAGACTTTTCGCTAAGCATTTTGCTTGAGTACAGATCTTGCATATTTTTGAGTTTGAGACGGTTTTTGAACATCACCATTCACTGAATATCTTTATTACACAGAAATGTTCCATTTAAAATGTGCCTAGTCTTAGAGTAGTAAAGGCTTCTCCTGACAGTTTGAAAGCCTTTGTTCACAGTCAGCAGTTTTTCCTCTTCCCCTACATCCATCTTTTGCTATAATCTACCAAAATGTATGTCTCACAAATCAGGATTAAGTACAGCATGTACCGCACTGTGGAAGCCTGCAGATCCTCTGGAGCTGGAACTTGGGGAAATCCTATTTCCTGCTGACTGGAGTTTGAAGACTGTAGCAGTGAAAGAAGACAAATTTCAGACAGGAAACAAATATTACATGCCTTTGAAGTTTGTCACAAGGAAAATGCAAGTTGGAGTTATGCTAATATTTTCCATTATTATTTTAGAAACTGGAAATTACAAACAACATAATTTGTAATTGATTTCATATGGTTGGATTTGCACTTCCTATTTTACCTCTACCCTGTATTAAGATAGGAAATATCTATGCGTGTGTGTTTAACTAAGACTATCAGTGGTTAGTCTGCATCTTTAAAACTTCACTCTAACTTCTAGCATTTGTTGAATTAATAGGCAACCCAGTGGTTACCAGCATTTTGGACACCCCCACCCTGGCTCCAAACCTGGGCCAATGTTTCTTCCAGCGTTGTTTACCCTAGCCTACTGTATATATATATATATATATATAGGGAAAAGAACCTGTCTGGCTCTAATGCGAACTTTAAAACTCTATTTTAATGAAAATAATTAAAACATTTATATACGGAAGTTGAGTATTTGAAAGGCATCAGACATTGGTATCCTTCACTTCTACACCATTAGTGGATCTCTTACTGCATTACAGAGACTTGATATTATTTTATTTGGGATCCGCTGTGCGAGTATTGTTCATTGTTTTGTTGTTGTTGTTTATAATATGTATGTTTTTGCTGCTGATTAAGAGTTGTGGTTCTGGTATATAAATGTTTTAATTATTTTCATTAAAATAGAGTTTTAAAGTTCGCACTAGAGCCAGACAGGTTCTTTTCTCTTCTGTAAACTATCCCACCACTGCACAGGACTTTCCTGTGGCATGGGAAGTTTGGGAAAAAATGGGTTGAACATCCCTCGTAGGGAGGAATATAGATATACCATGAAAATCATGGCTATCTCCGGCCACCAGAAAGTTGGCCCGGGCCCCGGCCTGCAACTAGCCATGCTGGTGTAGCATTCTGCACTGGTGGGCCTAAACCAAGATGGAGGCTTCTGAGTTGGGTGCTGTGGAGCCACGTGGCACCCACTTGCCTGGATACCCTGGTGCTGGCAAAACAGGCACCTAGTTGGCACAGTTGTCCACCCAACAATAAATATATGTAAAAAGTTCTTGAAATTAAAGAAAAATGCAATAAGAACTTTTCTGTAGAATGTATTTCATTTTTTCTGCAAAACTAATGGGAATAAATGTATATATTTGCTGTAGACTGGCCAAGGTGCTGAAGTCATGGCAGTCGCGAAGCTACCAGGGGATAGGGGGTGCGCCACGCACCAGGCGCACAGCTTTGGGTCATGTGGAGGGTGGAAAATCCCCCTGACCCCTCCCCCTCCCCCTGCAGTGCTTCCCCCCCACGGCGCTTCCCTCACACACTTTAGCAACCCTAGCAGGCTGGGGAACAGGCCTGCCTGTTCTGGTGGGAACTACATTTCCCAGGGTCTCCTGGGAAATGTGGTTCCCACAAAGCTGAAATTATTCTCCAGCCCACACTCCAAGTTTGCTTCAAGAAGTAAGTGTGGCTCAAGGGGTGTCATGAAAGGGGCGAGGTGTGATTCCCCCGCAGTGGCCCCATGATGACACCCCACACTTATTTTTTGGAAAGAACCGAGGGCTTGGGCTGGAGGAACAGTGCACTGCCTGTTCTCCAGCCTGCTGTGGTGTTTGCAAAAAAGTAAGGGTGTTATTGTCAGGGGGGCATCATGGGGTGGGGGCGTGAAAAATCCAGAGTTTGCACTGGGCGCATTCTGGCCCAGCTACGCCTCTGGGTCATGGGGAGACAGCTGGCAATCCCTTCCCCTTCTGAGGTGAGGGGGGTGGGCTGCACAGTGACCTTTCTTTGCAATAGTCTCCACTTTATGGAATGCCTTCTCAGTAGAGGTCTGATAGGCGCTGACACCATACATATTTCAGCATCTGATTAAGAGCATCATTTTCACTCAGGCATTTGACTGAGTCATATCATCTACTTCATACCACTGGACTTTTTTCTGAACTTGCTTTCCCTCTGCACCTGGGAGGGTTAGGCAGGGGCTGGATTTAGGAGGTTTGGGTTGATTGTTTTAGGTATGTTTTTATAATTTTTAATCTGTATTTGATGCTGTTTTTATTGTAATGTGAGAATTTTTAGATTGTTGTAACACACTCTGGGATGCATTTGAAGGGCAGGGTGGAAATCAATGAAATAAATACAATAAATAATTATTGTTGATTTTTAATTGTGAGGTTGGAATTGGTTTTAAATTGTTATGGAGACTTGTTTGGAAATGTTGTAAACCACCCTGAACCTATAGAGGGAAGGTACAATAAATCAAATCAAATATTTGACCACAACTATTATTGAACAGCCCTGGCCTGGGTAACCCAAGCTAGCCTGACATCAGGGTCAACCCTGGCAAATGTTTAGATGGGAAACTTCCAAGGAACACCAGGATTGTAATGTGGAGGCAGGTAATGGCAAATCATTTCTGAACATCTCTTGCTTTGAAAACCCCATCAGGGATTCTCATAAGTCAGACTTGATAACAAACACACAAAGAATGAATGAATGAACAGGGAATGAAAAAAACATATATGTTGCCTTTAGCTTCCTGGTAAAAGTGTAGAATAAGAACATACTGCTCAAATACTCCACTGTCCAAGTGAAGGTATCATATAAGAAAAGAAAAACAATTGCAAATGTTTAAGTATTCCAATAATATTTGGTGAATACTGATACTCACAAAGAAGCATTTTGGGAAACCAAATTCATTTTACTTCTGTCCCGAATGATCCTGTTATAAAAATAAAGTACAAATTTTAATTCTCTGTATTATCTGCACAAATTATCACCAATCATTGTTACTAAGGCAAAAGTATCATAAGAGGTGGACTGTTGCCGCCCACACCTTCCCCTCAGTTGCATTCCTGTGAGAGTTTTAATCTAAACTTATAGTTAATTAAAAATAATGAGGTTATTTCACCTTGATTCTAATAAACAATCTCTTACTGTACATAAAATAAATTAATAGGCAGCACTTTTGCTGCAGTATTCTGAAAACCCAAGGGATCCACTAACACCTTTGCAACTAGAGGCTGTAAAATCAGATTTTTTGACTCAGTTAAATGTAACATTGATGGTCTTTACAGTCAATATCATTCTTCAAGTTGAACCCGACAGAGCCTATTACCCTGATTTGGCTGTGTACCTACAAACATATTATGGGTTATATACAAGTAGATGACTGAATGTGAAAAATACCTCTATCAAGTGAGGGAGGGGGTGGAATTGGAATTTTTGGACCTGAGTGCTTGTCCATTAGCAATATAAAGTGCTGACAAGCAGAACAAACAGTGAGAAATGTAATGTCAAGGCCTCTAGAGAAATGAAGTTTCATAACTTCACTAGAGTTGATGGATAGGTAATGATGACATTTTCAAGTGTAAGTATTTACAGTATTAGAAACTGTGTGAGGCTTTCCGGGGAAGTATATTACTGTTTTAGAGCTCAAACTAAGTGGCTGGTGATGCAGTTGGTTGTATACAAAAATGCATCTATTTTTACATGCCACCTCACTTCAGTATGGCCATGTGTTTCACATTTCAGTACTTTGAGAGGTAATGCTAACACTATTTCAGAGTAAATGCTGGCAAAATTGCCTCAGCATGAAAGACAGAGAAATTTGATGTTGGCAGCACTGCAAATCTGATGCAAATAATTTATCAATTTGGTAATTACTTCTGAGGAAAGGTTAGTTGAGAAAAAATGCATGCCCCCTGTGCTTTATCTATTAGGGAACTAATCCTTTGTGTCTCTGCAAATATAACCTACCTCATCCAATTTAAGGTTACATGACTGATATAGTCATCTTTAAACCAGTCAGTTGTGGAGTTAGATGTCTCTAACTTATTTCTTATCCACACACATGCACACACACAAAAGATTACAGTTGTACTAATAACATGTGCATTTTCATTTCAGTTAAGGATTCTGGCTTTTTTTTTTGTAACAAGGGGAAACACTGCTAACATCATATCTCACCTCAGGGAACTATGGATCACAGTTCAGTTAAGCTATTTGTAAGAGGCTTAAGAAGAGGCTCCAGTATGAGTTCTGAGAATTAAGACATTTCCCATTTGTATAACTAGGGAGTTCAGTAATGTTCTGAAAACAGCCATACACAAAATGTTAATATGCTACTTTATTTCTAAAGCTTTATGAACACTCAGCAGTAGATTCTTTAGATTCCAGCTACCACCACTAAGAGCTGCTGATGAAGAAAGTCGATGAGGTGCTTTATAGCAGGACACAAGGAGATTGTATAAAGTAGTATGGGCATGATTGCCATATTTCCGTTTTGGAGCCCCTGTCCCCAGCACTGTTCAGCCAGACAGTGTGGGTTTTATCAGCTGTGGCCTAGCCCCTAGCTCACCAAAAATGTCTTCACTTTGTTGACAATGTGTGGCCACTCTGGTATTCGGGCAAAAAACTGTATAGTAAAAACAGCTCATACTATAGAGAATTTGCTCAAATACCAGAGGATCCCCACATCACTGATAACATGGGGGCTAAGCCTCAGTCCTCCACTCGTTTCCAATGCAGCAAATTTAGGGGGAAGTGGTCAGGAGCCCACTTGGAAGTCCCATCTTTTCTCCTCACTGCCAGCTGAGAAAATGAGAAAGATACGCCCTTTCTATCCTTTATTTGGCAGTGCAGAATTAATTTATATCCCACTTTTCTCCCCAATGGACACCAAGAGCAACTTACATCATTCCTTTGCCTCCTTTTTACAATAACCTGGTGAGATAAATTTGGCTGAGAGAATGGCATGACTGGCCCAAGGTCACCCAGCGAGTTTTCATGGCATGAGTTAGAATTCTAACCTGGGTCTTCCACATAATAGTCCAATATCCACTACATTATACTGATTCCCAATAAGAGTTGTGCCTCTATTTCCACTTAGCTTGGAAGGGAAGGACAAGACACTAGTTCTTGCTGTCTCATTTGCAATACAGAGATCAAAAACATTGCTCTGTCTCTATACCAGCTTGTAGGTGACAAAAAAAGCTTCCTTTTTCAACTTTGCTGGTTAGCTATTATGCTGAAGGGAGGGAAAGATAAGAACCTGACTTCTCCTGATCAGCCATGAGTCAGTTTTTGACCAACAGGCAGTTACAACTTTGCTCAGCCAGTGTTCGGGTTGCTCAATGAAATGTGAATATATACTTGATGGGTTCACAATCTCACAGTGAGTGTCAAACAAAATAGTTTCATCTATCAAACAGGTTTGCCTAGAAATTTGCTGTAACCCGAGTTCAGCTATCTGCTCAGCAGCAGGATTGCAGCAGCAACCGCTATCACTGTGTCCTGACTCCCGATGCCTTCCAGCACAGGCACACCCCTTTCCCCATTCAGCAATGTGTACAAGTGCTAAGTGTTGGTAGCTGGCATCCCTCCCAGCAAGCCACCATATTAGCTGCTTCTTATGACACACAGTAAAGGTTGATAAATTAGCAACATTGTAACTACTTGTTATTTTCCCTTCATTCTGCAGTAGAACTTGCTTCCTGTCAGATGTCTTTGCAGAACAATACTAATTTCCTCTTTAGGTATGGAACACATTATGCATGTACTTCTCTGAACATCAGGCATGAAGTGTAACATGCTTTAAATGCTAGCCTCAGAGCCCTGAAAACTGAAAACTTTCCTGTACTCCAACCAATTTTGGCATGTGTGGGACAACAACACGTGGAGTGTCTTTTGAGACCAGTGAAATATATCACAAAGCCTTAAGTATGGCTGAACCCCAACAGCTCTTGCTTTAGCAATTTCCCATCTATTTATCCTGACAAAAACTGACACATTCATTTAGCTAATGCTAATTTCAAAACATGCCTTCATTTAAATCAGTCTTTCAGGACATCTTGCTGTAACGCTTTATGAGGTAATGTGTTCCACAATGTCATTAGTGGTGATGTTGATCCACATGATTTGATTTCTTGTAGCACAGAGATAATAGGACATCATAAGTTAATTATATAACTTATGATTGGCAATACAGACAGGTGGGATCTGATATTCAGAAACCATTTCCAAAGATGATGGTAAAAATAGCAGCTACAGCAATTTTGGTGCTTTAAAGCTAGAAGCTGTCTGTGTCTCCTCATGTGGGATCTTTCATTAGGTTGCTAATTTTATTGTCATCTGTTCCAGAAGAGATTGCCAATGGGAACAAAATGACTGTTCACCAAAAACCCTTCTTTGATGACTCCTAGAGCAGATATATATTATTCTTTCCTAATCCCTCATATTTACCCTGTGAGGTAGGTGGGGCAGAGAGAGGTCATTCAGTTAACATCATTACTGAGGCCCCTCCTGCACAGGCAGCAATGTGTTTATGAAACATGTTTCTGCTGTGCTGCCACCATTTGCATGGCAGCTGCAGGAGCCAGCTGAAATCACTGGGATCCTGGAGGCAGAAGGCAGAATGGTTCTCACAGATATGCTGAGAATCCACCACCAAGAACCCCCCCCCCCCCGAGAATTCTCCCTCCCCCCCCCACCTACCTGCATGGCTCAGCAGTCGCCTATTAGAGTATCCTCTCTAATGGCGGCTGCCTGGGGAATCCACCATAATGGTGGAAGGAAGAAGGGTGAGGATTGAACGCTGCTGCTTGCTGTAGTTTGCACCGGCATGCATGAAACGTTTGCAACCTGGTTTAAGGAAAAAACTCACAGAATTAGCAAATTTCATTAAGCCCAGGTTCTGGCCATTAAAATAGGCTAGCAGTGTTTTCAGGGCAAGTTCTGTACGAACTCCCCTTCCCAAATGCTTTTAAAAAGGGTTCCAACACATTTTAATTGGCCTGTGCAGGAGATGGAGGCGAGGAGTTGAGGGATGTAAATCTTCTAGGCCTTAGCCTAACATGCTGATCACTATATCACCTGGGCTGTCATAGGTTTTTTTCCCCATGGCCAATATATCTTGGGATCAGGAAGTGAACCATCCTGCAAGGCTTCTGTGCCTAAATCAGGCTTGCTCCTTGAGATTTGCCTTATCCCACTTTCAAAAAAATGATAAAACTGGCAGTTCTTTTGAAAAAGTATGCACCAATCCCGTGCCCATGCAAAGGCCACAGGATATGGGCCAGTTTATTTTTCTGACATCGCCGCCTGCTCTCCCTGCCCCTTAGCTGCAGCCAATCAGAATGTCGGAAAAATGGAATCTATGTAAACAATGTAAATGTACGCAAACTACGTAAACAATGTAAATGTAAATGTTCATGTGGAAAATGAAAATAAACCGGGGGCTCATCGCATACCACCGTCACTTGGAGTTCTTCCTCCCGGCCTGAACGCACTGACGACAGCCGTGCGAAGGGAGAAACTGGGATAAAAACACTCTGGGATATATGATGCCAGATATTTTGTCTGTGGGGAAAACCCCCCAGTTAACTTAGTGATAAATCCATCCTCCATAGAATGGCAAATTTTACATGGAAATGAAACAAATGGAAAACCTACAATAGAAGAATGGTTTGTGAGGATATTGGAACTGGCAGAGATGGCTATCCCTGATAAACTTTTTGTGAAGAATAGAAAAATATAAACTGTTGATTTGTAGATCTGAAGAATATAAGAACATTAGCAAAATTAATTAAGAATTCTATAATTGTAATTAGAGAATAGAGAATTGAGTAAGAATTTTTTAATTGTGTTTATATTTGATGCAGAAAGAAGTCCAGGAACCATCCACTTCCCTTCTCCCACTGTTGTGGTGGTTTTCTGTGTTGTCTTTTGTTTTGTTTTTTCAAAAAAATCTTATAAAAAATATTCCCCAAAGGAAACAAAAAGGAAGTAAAAAGAAAAAGAAAAAGAAAAAATGAAATGAAATGAAATGAAACAGGTGATGCTATGATCCTAACCCTAATACTGATCAACAGTTATATGTTTACATTTTGAAGATTGGCACCCATGAAAACATTTATCTGAAGTGGCTTTCACTATGTCGTACAACCTGCCTGTGGAGGTCAGGAAGGTGCTCTCACTTCTATCATTTCACTAATGCACAAAACAGAAATGTTCAGGAGTGCATTTTTTTAAAAGGGCTGTGAACAGTAATATAATGTAACCGCAAAGGAGCTTGCTTTTATAAGGGATTAAAGATTGTAAACTATTGAAAGGGCTATAAATGAAGCAAATAAAATTAAAAACAAAACCTGTTATAGCCAGTTCCAGCTGTACACTATGCCTTGTTGTTTGCTATCTAGAGGAACTGGTTGGCCACTGTATGAGACAAGATGCTTGACTAGATGGATCACTGATCTGATCCATCAGGGCTTTTCTTATGTTCTTAAGTATGACTCCTGGGTGAAGTACTATGATCACATTGTCCAAATAACATGTACTAGCATGTATTCCCAGACAGGCATTCTGAGTTTGCTAAGTAGATCTACTTGTTTAATTTCAATATTAGCTTAAGTGAAATGACCAGAACTTTTACATGCTTCTTCAGTCCCCATAACATTAAAAATACCAATTAAAAACAATGGCCAATTACACACAAGGTGTGGTGCAGATGGATGTCTGTCGTGGCAAGATTTCTTGTTGGACATATTTGCTCTAGTTCTGCTTTCATTTCCCACTCTCTCCATAGCAAGCAAATCCACTTATACACGATTTTAATTTTGCTTTGCTGCCAGAGCAGGACAGCTTTACTCTGGACCTCTCCCCTCTGCTCACAGCCTGCCTGCCCAGTCTTACTCCCCACTCCCTCATGCTACTCTGCATGCTTCCCCCTCGCCTTCCTCCATGTTGCCAACAGCTTCTCACCTCTTGTTCTGCCATATCATTTATATTGTCCGTGGCCTCCCTGCTCCCGCTTATCTTTATATCTTCAGATTTAAAAACATTAAATCAATACTAACAGTAAAAAAAATGTAAAAATAATAAGACTGGCCAATCAGTCCAAACACCCAATTTTCCCCCTGCACTTGATCAACAAACTGGGATATCTCCAGCCTTGTAGTTTTATACGTAAGCAATCAGTTATTCCAGACCACACCGGGAAAAGCCTGTTGGTCTTGATGCTTGAGTTTACAGCATATCAGGAGACAGATGAACCCAGGAAGCTTAGCAAATGGCAGTTCCCATCCTTTCGTGGTTTTGCAGCTTGCACGCTGCCATCACTCTCCCACTCACTTCCTATCATAAATGACAATCAGTGTTCAGACAAAGTGCACAGAAGTCGTATTTAAGACTTTTCTTTAATAGTTCACCTTTTTATGTCAATATATCGATCTATTGATAGATTGATATATTAATCTACTGATAAGATTAAAGATTAAAGTTAAAGTTCATATTAAAAATTAAAGCATGTGGAAGCAACAGAGAACCTGTGAAACATCGTCCCTCCCTGCGCACAAGCAAAAAGTCAGCTGATGGGTAATGCTTCTGTAACCCCTATGTTCAGAATGGGTTGACCCAGAAAGGGGTGGAGACTCAAAGCAGCAGGAGACTGCAAAAACTCTAAAACTTGGAGGAAGCAAGGCTACCAGGCTGGGACCTTGATTTATTTCTTTATAAGCTCTTAACACCTTGTTTAAGATAACTGCAAAGTTGTTGGAAATTAGTGGGAAGGGACTTGTTTATTTTTGCTGTATTGTAAATGTTAGAAATTATTGTTTCAGGGCTTTCTGTGTATATAGCTGATGGGATTTCTTTTGGGGACTTTCATCATCTTGAATCCAGTTCACCAAGCCTTTGAAGTCTTCAAAAGCCAACCACCAGCAAAGAAGAATTGGACTTGGCATTATCAATAGACTGTAAATATAAGGACTTGAAATGCAACTTAACAGGACTGTAAAGTGTAAATGTTAAATGTTAATGTTTTAAAAGTGTTATTTGTTAAGGGAAGTAAACCATTTTGTTTTAAATTTAGTTCTTTGCAGCTCCTTCCAAGTTCTGCCCCACAGAACCCACAAGCATAGGTTACACTTGCCCCACTGCAAACAGGGTAATAATTCCAAACACTCTCTGGCCCCTTCCGCACATGCAGAATAATGCACTTTCAATACATTTCCAATGCACTTTGCAGCTGGGAGTGAAATAGCAAAATCCACTTGCAAACAACTGTGAAAGTGAATTGAAGATGGATTATTCTGCATGTGTGGAAGAGGTCCCTGAGACTCACTGACCAATTCTCTTCGAAGTTGCTGGAACCTCGCTGAACATAATCGGCCATTGACTCATACCTCAGACTGAGTGACAAAGGGCTATCTCAAAGGTTGCAAATAATATATAGATACCCAAAACTGAACAACATTTGAAATTAGTATTATAATTGGGGGATTAGCAGATCTTGATGACAAAAAATTATTCTTAGCAACTACAGTGTGAACAAGTTGCTCCCCCGACCTCCAGGAGCAGCATTTGGGACTGCAAAAAATGGGGGGGGGGGGAGATGAGGCTATGCCTTGAAGATAGAGATTTTAGGTGGTATCAAAGTCTGAATTAGGAAAGCTACTGCTTTCAGTATCAGTCTTATTCCTTAAATTGAATGTGTTATTAAAACTGACCAATTTTCAATGTTATTTTTGTCCATTGACCCATTCTAGTACAGCTTGGCCTAGCCAAGGAATGGAGACTTTGCTGATGCCCTCACAGATGATCTCCGAAGACAGCTTGATTGAGGTTGGTCAGTGCTGCTGGTCTTATTCTACTTAACACTGGCATATGACATGATTGATTATGAACTTCTGATCTACCATCTATTTAGGTATTTGTGGGACAGCTGTTCAATGGCTGATCTCATTTCTCTATGGTAGGAGACAAAGGGCAGCACTAGGGGGAGGACCTCCACCTGGCATTGGGTACCTCAAAGAGAGATCCTCTTCCCATTTTTTTAAAATATCTATATGTGCTTCCTCGCCCAACTTATGCAGAGTTTGGACTGGAGTCACTGAGGGCCAGGTCACTAGTATTGCTAGGTCGTCATTTCCCATCTTCATTGGCCCAACAATGTATGTCCTACCTGTCTCTCTCTGACCTAATCATAGTGATCCATACAACAATCAACTCTGGATTAGACTACTGTAACTTGATCTCTGCAGGGCTGCCCTTGAAACGACTCTGGAAGTTATAATTGGTTCAGAATGTGACTGTGCCGGTCCTCACAGAATCCTTCCGCAGGGCAAATATTCAACTTGTGCTCCACCAGCTGCATTGGCTTTGAATTGAACCTTCATATTTGCAATTGAACCTCATACTCTCCAACCTCATATTTTCAATTGAACCTCATACTCTCCAAAGAGTTTTACCTTCTCCCTTTGAAAATCTACTGGTTATCACTGGTCCAAAGACCATCTGGCTGTTCTCAGTCCAGAGGCATATCTCGGGAAAATAGAGCCCGGGGCAAAATCTGAATCCCCCCTTGCTGAATTTTTCCTAGATTTTGCCCCGGGATCCATTTTTCCTTGATACACCCCTGCCTTCTGTCATCCCTCAAATCTGGATCTCCTCCCCATCATCTCAACAATGAATCAAAGAGGGGAAATCAGGGTGCCAAGAGGGAGAGGAAAAAATGAAAGGTTGGGGGGGGGGGAGAGAAGGAAAGTCCTGATCTGGTCATTCTCAGGCTGCTGGGAAACCATCTCTCTGCTCCCTCCCTTTCCCACTTGGTGGCCGGTGCCTAATGGGAAGAGGGCAGCCCAGCACCTGCTGGTGGGTGGGGATGGCTGGTGTCAGGAGAATTGCTGCTTGAGCAGAGATGAAGCAAGCATGGAAGGCAACCAAGACCGGAAGCGCCAGGTCTCAAACACCCCTTGACGGGAAGGGGCAGGAGCAAACACACACCCTGCAGAAATGTCCTCAACAGGTCACCCTCTACCCCAGAACTGCTCTGCTGGTCTTTGGCCTGCTGGAGCTGGTCAGCTTGGAGCCCCCCTTATCCCTGTCCGGACCTGGGGGTTCAGCCTGCCTCAGTACTTGGGCTACATGATGCACCTCTACTGCCCTGCTTGGATGCCCGTGCGCTGCAGGCATCCGACTTATCTTGGAGGTGAAAAGTAAATGTTGACCCCCTCCCTCCCTTCTTGTGATTGAGCAGCCTGAGGAATGGCAGTGTGGGTAGTGGGGAGGGATGGCAGTGACAAATGAGGCTTCTCTGTCACATCTCCCCCCATCTCATTCCCCTGCTTTAAAGGATCCCCCTTTTCTGGATTGTGGATTATGGCCTCAGATGTCTGCGAGGGAAAAGGATGGGTGCTGTTCCCGGCACCCCTCCCAGACTCCAACTCACCTCTATGTATGGGGAACCCCACAGATCATCGGGCAGCCCCTCCCCAGGGGACAGGGAAGCCACTGGTGCCGGGAGCAGCATCAGCCTCTCTGAGGGCAGGAAGTGCATGGCTGAGCCAGCTACAGCCCAGGCTGCACAGCTCGTGATGCTGCCTGTGGGGGAGGTAGCAAATGGCTGGTTTCAGCCAGCACACAACAGGCTAGCTGTACCCGGTGACCCAGGCCCATGGCCCTGAATGGGGCACAGCAGCCATGTTCAGGTCCCACTTGGCCAGGAAGGGACTGGAGGAGAGCTGAGGGAATCAGCTCGCAGGCCAGATGGAGGGGAAGGGGTGTGGGTGGTTTTCCGCCCCATACATGACTGAATGACCTGTGCCCGGGGACATGTGACCTTATTGTGTCCCCATGAAGTGACCTCACCACTGCCTCAACCAGAGCCACAGCTGTTACCCCTGCCTGGTAAAATTCTCTGTCCAAGGAGTCCCAGACCTAGAGGGTATTTAAGAGAGATGTTCTGCCAGGCCTATGACTGAGGGCAGCAGTGGTTTATATCTATGACATTTTACTGGCCTCAGTATTGCACTCCCCTTCCACTTGTCTTTTTCTTCCAGCTCTTTTTCTCTCCAGCCTCAGTTTTACCCAGTCTGTTTTTTTAATCATTCGTCCATACTATTGGACTACGATTTAATGTCTTAGTGGCTGGAGATTGATTAGTAAGCACCATGTTTTAAATGTTTCTCTATTTTAACGAAAATCGAGCTTCAGCATCTATGGTACAAACCAGCTGAGGTCGTCCCAGTGGTAATCAGCACACTGGGTGCCATTCCGAAAACACTAGGGCAGCACTTGAAACATCTTCAAACTGACAAAATTAACATCTGTCAAATTCAGAAGGCAGCCCTGCTGGGATCTGCACAAATTCTACGCCGATACGTTACAACTTCCTAGGCCTCTGGGTGAGGCTCAAATTGTAACGAATGGCCAAAAACCAGCTAAAGAGCTGGCAGCTGTAAAATCTACCATAATAGTAGTCTAAACGAAACAAATTCAACAACAGCAATGAAAATGAGGGAAACTCAAGCCAATGTCCATTACAAACAGTTTGAGCCTTAATGCTGACTGTTCTCTTCCAGTCTAGGTAAAGGCAAGAGAAAAATTACAATCTGTTTTGGCATTTACAGTTGCCCATGGAGAGGGTACTATATTTCGAAATAGAAGTGCACATCTCCTGCCTTGTAAACTGTTACTGCTGCTGTTACTGCTTAACATTTCTTTAGTGCCAAATGCATGCATGCTGGCAAGGACAGTTCCCGCCCAGAGGGCTTGCAATCTGCACTGGATGGACAAGAAAGGAGTGAAAAGAAAAAGAAAAGAACATGGACACAATACAAAAAAGTAGAAGATTTAAAATTAATGGGTAACTAAAAGTAAACATGAGGAAGTATTATCATGGAATCAATTTAAAGAGGTATAAGATAAGTTGATTTAAGAGAACATATCAAATATATTCCATCTGCCACCGAGGTTATTGGCAGCATTCCCACTGCATAAATTGGGAACAGAAACTGGCCGAAGGGATGTCACTATAGCTCTTGTTAAGTCTTGTATCGCTTATGTGGGGATTTTTAATGTTGTCTGTCTGCTTCAGGAATGAGAAGTGTTTATTTGAATAATGCTGAAATGTTTATTCCACTGATTTAAAATGTGCTTTGCACAGCTGTCCCTGTCACTTCTAAAACTGATATTTATATGCACTGCTATCTCCTTAGTAGAGTTCAGTCAAACAGCATCATCCTGGGCCATTGCATATTGCTGTGTAGCTCAGCGTGCGCTGTTTTTTCTACACCCTATGCCCATGGTGGCGAACCTTTGGCACTCCAGATGTTATGGACTACAATTCCCATCAGCCCATGCCAGCATGGGCAATTGGCCATGCTGGCAGGGGCTGATGGGAATTGTAGTCCATAGCATCTGGAGTGCCAAAGGTTCGCCACCACTGCCCTATGCAAACTGTCCACACAGAGGCTGTTTCCGCACGGGTGAGCGAGTGTGGGTGTACTGACATAGTTGCAGTCGGTTTAGGGCTGTTAAGCACCATTCTGCCAAGCGGCCCCGATGCGAGAGTGGCTTGTGGGGCAAATTTTATGGGAGCTGGCTTGTTTTACCCCCCTCTGTAGAGAGGCCAAGGGACATGCCCCTGTAGTCATGGTGATGCCTCTAGGGATGGAGGACTGGAGGTGTGTCCCCTGGCTTCTCTACAGTGATGGCAGCCAAGAGGAGGTAAGAGAGGGAAAAATCAGCAAGGGGAAAATGCCACCTTCCACTCACTGCCGTGCAAACTCGTTGAGCAAGTTTTGAAAGCAGTGTTTTCGAGCTGCTTGAGGGGGACAAGCACTGTGCGAACAGCGTCCCAGGGGTGGTGTTTTTACTGTCCCTAGGGCGCTAATTAATTAATTAATTAATTAATTAATTAATTAATTAATTAATTAATTAATTAATTAATTAATTAATTAATTAATTAATTAATTAATTAAGCTAAACCACCCTCCTCCTAGGGGCTCGGGGCAGTGAACAACAATGATAAAACAATTTAAAAACATACCATAAAAACTGAATCACAACAACAACAACAACAACAATTATTATTATTTATTGTCATTGTGCACGTGTAACCTCAGCTTGTGGGTTCTGTGGGGCAGTACTTGGAATGAGTTGCAACAACAATTTTTAAACAACAAAATGGTTTACTTTTCAACTGCAATTCTTACTTTTCAAAACATCAACATTTAACGTTACAATTCAAGGTCCTGTTCAGGTTGCATTTCAAGTCCTTCTATTTACAGTCTACTGATATTGCCAAGTCCAAATTCTTCTTTGCAAGTTGGCTGGCTCCTGAAGACTCCAAGGGCTTGATGAACAGGTTGCAACATGATGAAGGTCTCCAGGAGAACTCTCACCCATTACAACCACAAAAGAAAGGCATAACGGGTGTTAAGGAAACGCCTTTATAGAAATCAAGATAGAATGCTGGTGCCCTTGTATGCCTCCAAAGAGCTCTCTCATGCAGCCTCTTGCTGCTCTGAGTCTCCACCCCTTACTGGGTCAACCCATTCTGGGCCAACCCATTCTGGGCATGGGGGTTACACACGCACAACTAAAATTACAAGCATTCCCCGATGCACATTATTTCAGACCTCACACCCCATCCTCACATTCCCCTTCCTCCAACCATCCCTACACAGCCCCAACCACATCAGCACAAAACCATGGAGTTCAGCTTAGCCACAGCTCTAGAATAGAAGCTGTCTCTAAGCCTGTTTGTCCTTATTCTTATAATCCTATATTGTCTGCCAGATGGTAATATTTCAAAAAGAGAGTATACGGATGGGGCCAGGTCGCTTCAGGAGATATTCACAAGACTTTCTTTGGAAATGGCAGCAGGAATTATGGAGTTCTTCCAAAGAGGGGAGAGGGCAGCGTAGTACAGGCTGTAGTAATCACCCTTTGGAGCGCCTTCCTATCTATACTGTGCAACTGGCAAACCATGCGGAGATACGGTATGTTAGAACACTCTCTATAGCATGGCAGTAGACGGTCATCAGGAGTTTTTAATTCAGGCGTGGTTTGCTTAAAGAGTCTCGAAGATAGTACAGTCTCTGCTGGGCCTTCTTAATCACCATGGCAGTCTGAATGCCCCAGGTCAAGTACTCTTTAATCCTTAGCGCACCTAAGAACTTGGCTGTACCAGCTCTACGCCAGTCCCGGTACCAATCAAGAGCTGAATTTCTAAGCTATTCCTTCTATAGTCTACTATAAGCTCCTTTGTCTTGTTAGTATTAAGAACCAAATTATTTTCCCTGCACCACGAGAGCAATCGGTCCACCTCACCCCGGTAGGCAGACTCATCCCCTTCAGAAATAAGCCACACCACCATTGTGTCATCTGCAAATTTGATATTGGTATTACTATGATAGACAGGGGTACAATCATATATATAAATGGTGTTCAGTAAAGGACTCAGCACAGAGCCCTGTGGCATTCCCATGTTGAGAGTAAGAACTGAGGAAATCTGATTACCCAGTCTAACCCTTTGGGAACGTCCAGACAAGGTCCCTAATCCACAAACAGATTGAATGTGAGAGTCCAAGTTTGGTCACCAGTCTTTGTGGTAGGATTGTATTAAACTCAGAATTCCTGAAGTCCATAAAGAGTATCACTCACGCGAATTCCCGAGTCAAAGCAGTGTGGAGATTAATGGCTGGGTGTCCCATGTAACAGATCTATTGATCCTATATGGAAGCTGGTATTTATCAAAGATGTGTTGTTGGGAAGGCAAGAACTAATATGCCTACAGACCAGGAGTTTCAAAGCACTTCATGATTAAGTCACGGGTGAGTATCGCTGGTGCCAATCCCGAAGATTTTCAGCAGGGAACTTCTTTGGTATCGGAACAATGATGGAAGCCTTCAAACAAGATAGAATAATGGACTGTGATAAAGACCGATTAAAAATCCCAGTAAAAACACCAGCCAGTTGGTTAGCACAGTCCTTTAAAACCCGATTGGAAATACCATCCGGTCCAGCAGCCTTCCTTGGATTTGCCTTACCTCATATTTCTCCACAGTAAGGTGTGAGCTGGAGAATTCACCAAGTAGCTGTATATCATTTTCCTCCCTCCTGATGGTCCTGGCTGTGGGCAAAAAAAAGTGATTCCAGCTCCTCTAGATAGGAAGCAGCCAGAGAGTTTTCAGACCCAGTAGCATAGTGATTAGAGTGATAGACTTGGACCAAGGTTGGCAGGGTTTGAAATTCCCATTCAACCATAAAACTGACTGGGTGAACTTTGTCTTGTCACACTTTGTTAGGGTTGTTATGAAGATAAAATAGAAGGAGAACCATGTAAGTCATCAAGAGGTACTTCAAGGAATGTGTGGATAAAATGTCATAGGTTAAGTATAAAAACTATGGGTTGGATGCAAAGTGTCATGAATTGCCTGCAAATGATTGTTCAAATGTTTCATAACATCATAACCTAACAACATCCCAGTTTGATCCAGCAACAGGTCCTGTTATTAGAGATGCTCAGAGTACAGAATTAAGCAAAATCTGTTAGCACACACAGATTTAGACTTCCATGTCAGACAATCTTTGTTCCAGGCTTGAAATGAGTGCAAACTTAAGCAATACCTCAGGAATGGCAGAGCATGAGTCAGACAATACTTACAATACTTACATTTCAATCTTTTTTTATCATATACAATTAACAGAAGAAAAGTTGGAAATGCACACAGATTAAAAGAGCAACATAAAATACTAAATTTGGGGAATTACTGAACAGCAAATAACTAGATGGCATAAAATGGCTTCCTGTATACTGTTATCTAAAACTAGTAATGCTAAGCAAATCAGAAGATTTTTAGTGGAAACAGTCTTAGTTACACTATCAGAAAGCCAGAACCCACTCTGTTGTTATGAGTGTACTGTGTCCCCAGACAGAGAAGGCACAGGAGGGCAACGGATTCAGGTTTTCTCTGAGAAATGCTTTGAGTGAAGGGATGGGACATGGGAAGAAGGAAAAGGGAGAAGTCTAAAGAAGCAGAGCAGGAAGTTCCATACATTGCCTGGACCAGTTTAAAACAGCTGAAGAAATTCCAAAGTAATGAAGAGGAAGAGTCCAGGTGGAAGGAGGGTACTTTTGTTCATGATTTCAGCAACACAGGAGCAATCTTTAGGACTGAGATTGGACTTAATTTCTGCCTTGTCATGATACAATTTTTATCTTGCTTTCCTTTGGGCATTTAATATTGGGGACACTTTTACATCATTTCCATCATGGGGCCAAATTTCCAGAATTTTATCCATGGCTTGGGGGAGTCCCAAATCTTGGCTGTTTGCTTTAGATTTTGTAAAAGTAAATTTTAAAAAGCCAAAAATTAATCATGGGGAGGGGGTAGATGGTGAGACAATGGGGAAACTGGGGTAATTGAATCTCCTGGATAAGATGTGTAGCAAACCTGATTAACTAAAGGTAGAACTGTGACAGGTATCAACGGTTTCAGTTATGGTAAGGATTCCATAAAAGTCTACATTTTATTCCTGAATTGTCTTACAAGTTAGGTTATTGTTCTGCAAACCTCAGTTATTAATCATGAAATATATTTTGATGAACCCTCATGAAGACCAATGAATAGAACTATTGACTGTGAGGTATCCCTGGCTACTTGGAGAGGACATGGAGTCGTTTCCCCACTTACCTGCTGCTGTGCGCTACTCTCCCCAAGTGGTGCGGGGTCCCCTGGCACTCCCCACTACAGGGGCGGCGACAAAGAGCAACCGCCCTTGCGCTGCAGCTGTTAAAACCTGGCCAGCATTGATGCCATTCCACCAAGCTCTCCTTTTGATGGCTTGGCAGGTAAAGAGGCGTGAGGGTAGATGGGGAAGCCTGGGAGCGCACCAGAAATGACGCACACTGGGAGTAGCGCGCAGCAAAGGGTGGTTGAGGTAAGCGGGGAAACAACCATAGTTGCTTCCTCATGAGTTCAGTAGTCTGTTTACCTGAGCCTAATCTTAATTTCTCAATTTAATATCAAACATGTACTCTTTCCCACAATCTCAGATGTCTAAGAGCCTCAGAAGTCATGAAGACAGCTCAAAAATGGCTATCAACCCAGGAATGCTTTTAGGGTTACAATCCAGCTGTCCTAGCAAGTTTCCAATAATGGTTGGCAGATATATGCAAGAAGTCCACAGTTGGAAACAAAGGCCACAGCCCTGCCATGGTCAGCAGCCTAGCAACTGTTCCAAGCCCAAAGATACTATACAGTTTTATTGCAGATATGTTTTACATCAGATCTTATTTGGGTTGTAGTCAAATTTTTCCTTATCTAAACAAAAGGGATTCAGTTTGTGTATAAATGTGTGGCAGAATTTGACAATGAGTAGCTAGATTACAATAAACCCAACTGGCAAACACAATGTCATGGCAAACAGTATTAAGAAGAAGGTCTTACCTTCTGTGCCCTATTGTGTGGAACAGATTGAGAGACTAGATGGGTCACTGGTAGGATCTAGCAGGTCTCTTCATGTATTCTTAGAACATTTTATTGGAAGTAATTCAAGCACATATGATTGACAATCATTATTTCTTGAGGGGGGAAAGATAACTTTTTATTGTATTATGCACGTTTTAACTGGAATTATAAGACGCCTTGAGTGACAAATATGGAGCATAAATGTTTTAATAAATTAATAAAGACCATGGTTTAAATAATCAATAGGTATGTAAGTGATAAATGTATGAATCAACCCTAAAACATATTTTAAGTGCTATCCACACAAGGGATGCAATTTAGCCTAATGTCCAACCAAAACTAAGTTTCTTCAGTCCAAGAGAAAAAGGGTTGTAATGAAACAAAATGTAGATTGTTATCTGTGGTAAACTTTGTTTAGAAGTAATCTCTGGTTGACCAATACAGATATAGAAAAGCAATTATTTTCTTCTCGCATAGAAATCATAGTGGTGGAAAATATTCCTATGTCTCATTTTGAGGCAGATCCCTAAAATCACCTCTGTTTTTAAGAACACTAACAACAGAAAGTGTTCTTAACAGGATGATATATCTCCTATGAATGACATATTTCTGCAAACTCAGAATGAATAAACCATGACTGAATATATAAAAATATTCTATTCCTACAGGTATCAGAGGACAAACCCCAGGGATTAGAATATGGCCCGTCTTAGTCTGGAATGTCACAATCCATCATTAAAACAATGGATTCTATCCAAAGGACTCCATGGATCATCTGAGTACTCTGCTTTAGTTCCCTCAGCAGGAGGGTAGAGTGCTATGCATACCAGAAACTATTGATAAGAGCAGGTGTTCACATTTTATACAGGTTTGCATTCTAGTCTATAGGCTGGGCCTGCAAAAAAGCTGTTTTTGTAACTTGGCTAATATGGCACATATTTTACATTTATTTTTTCAGGTGTCAAGAAACTGCATTCAATAACTAAAACAGTTGATCTTCCTGATTAAAGAGCAGATTGCTAAAATAAAGGAAATAATTTTGTAAAGAAAAAAGATTTCTGCTCATCTTTAATGAAATTCAAAATTGTGATGATAAGCATTTGATTAAGTATCCTTATGTAATTAATAGTGATTTAAAATATACATTTAACAGAAATACCCCACCCTACGAGTACTTTATTATGGCTTTAGATCCTGCCCTACCCCAGCTGAAGGCCAGGATCAGGGCTGCTCATATACAAACAGTATAATACAATAAAATTGAGCCCAATAATAACAAAAACATAACTCAAAATAAAATGTAAAAAGTTTTGGCACCAGTAAAATTTCCAAGTAAGTTTTCCACGGGGGAGATCATGGAGTAAAAACAAACCAAGCCAAAAAGTCAGAGTTCCATCCAAAGATAAGGGAACACAAATGTGCTCTGGAAGTGAAGCATCAGCCATGCTGGCGGATTTGCCCTCCCCAAGGCACTTACTCCAGCAGAGGGGTGATCCTGCCAGTGTGCAGCTGCTGCTGCCACCCCCACTTACCCCAGCACTAGAATAGGGTGCCAAATGCTCTGGCAGTGTCCCCATGCCCTTCCAACCCCTGGTGTAGCAGGGCCTTGGGAAAAGCTGACATTAGGAGGCTCCCTCTTGGCCTTTGGTGGCATTATCCTGGCGAGCCACAGTCTGCACTTAATCCGGTTTTTTTGGTTGGTGTAAGTCTGGTGCAGCCCATTCAGACTTCTCTATGGTGAGAAGACTTTTTGTCTTCCCCATACCACCTTTGGGGGGGGGGGGAGGCAGCAGGCGCCTGGATCATGGATGGAGTTGCCAGTGTTTCACCCTCCAAAACCTATCCTATTCAATAAATATGGAAGAGGAGAGAAAGGGAAAGAGAGGGAATGGGGGAAGTAGAAGGGAAAGAGCAGAGAAAGGAAGGGGAGGCCAGTCAAGACCTGGTAGACATGTAACTGCCTCAATAGATACAAGGTCCTCAAAACACTCAAGGCTTTAAAAGTTAAAACCAGAACCTTGAACTTGATCCAGAATTCAACCAGTAACCAATGTAGGTGGCTTAGCACAAGAGAAATGTGCAGTCTAACATAGGTTTCTATAAGGCACTTACTTCATACTTGCATTGCAGACCGGTTGCAGTTTAGGAGCAACCTCAAGGGTAGCCCAGCATACAGTGAATTATGGTAATTTAGTCTGGAGGAGACCATTGCATGGATCACTGTGGCTATGTCAGATCAGGACAGATAGGGAGCCAGCTGGCAAAAATGGTAGAAAGCCACTTTGGCTTGTCCATGCCAACAGGCCTCCACCTATAGGAAGGCATCAAGGAATTGCACACAGGCTAGCAGGCGAATGTAAGGTTCAAATTTAATCCCATCCAAGACTGGCAGTCAGCTTAACCTCCCTCTGGTCTTACATCTGTAGCCTGACACGGGACCTCCATATTTGGTGGATTTGGTTTTAACCCTGCTCTGAGCTTTTCATCATTTTATGACAGCCATAAATATTCAGTCTGCAATATATGGGACACCAAGAGGACAATCCCCCCCCCCCACCAAGTGCCACCCTTTGTCCCTGATCCCAGAGAAATGAGGTCAGGTATTGCAAGGCTTTCCCCCAGGAAATGATGATGTGGCAGTTAGATTCAAAGGAGTTATGATCGACCCATATCCAAATGCTGCTGTGAGGGGTTACAGCAGCAGTGCCAATCTGCCTCTATCTAGCTGGCATCAGAGATCATTTGTGAGAGTCACCAGCACAGTCTCCATCCCATGGCTGAGTCAGAAGCCAGATTGAAATGGGTCCAATGCTGAAGTCTCATCCAAGAACATCTGTAGCTGGGTTGCCACCACTCCCTCAACTACCTTTCCCAAAAATGACAGTTTAGAGACTGAGAGGTGGTTGGCCAGATCAGATCAGATCACAGGATGGTTTCTTCCAAAAAATTAGTTTTACCACTGCCTCCATCAGCCCTCTATGAGAAAGTCCCAGTCTCTAAAGACAGGTTGCCCAGTGATCTCTGGCTGTGCAGGCGAGTGTATGCCTCCTCATCATAGCTGGGTGTGAACCGGCGGGGAACGGTTGGGGACGGATTTTGGAAGTGCGGGCGCGTGGAAGTCACAGCTGCCAAGATTTTGTTCACCTTGGCTTGGGAGAGCAGACTGAAATGGTCTAATATAGACCCTGACAATAGCAAAAAGGCCTTCAGCAAACTTGCTGTATCAGTATTGACTTCTGTTGCTGAGTCACTACTTTCTATCAAACAAATGCCAAAATCGCCATATCACCGGTTTCCGCCCTCCAGTGGCGCCAAGGGAGGATGGCACGTGGGGCGAAAGGCCAGGCACTGCACCTTAGCCGACGCCCATGGCAAACCCCTTGGTACCCCCCATCTTATGTACTTACCTGGATTCAGCGGGCTGCAAAAAGAAATAGCCACCGGTGAGAACTACACTTCCGAGGAGACCCTAACCTTAACCCTGGCGCTTGCGAAGTCTACTGGTAAGCGCGAAAGCTCCCACCGAGCTACTTTTCCAGTTGGCTGCAACGCAGTGGGGGGGGGGGCAGAGGTCCAATAATTAAGGAAGGAGGATGGGTGTGGCTGGACCTTGGTGCACATGCCAGAGGCAAGTCTTGGCCCGGGAGGTGTAAAAGCATCATACAAAGGCAGAACCATGCCAATCCTCCTTCCCAGAAGTGTGTGGCTGTATTATTGTGGGGGGGGGTGATTTTTTCGCTTTCCCCATGCTTGACTCCCCGCGGATGTGCCGGAGGCATTTGTCCCCTATGGCAACTTCTCCAATGCCCTTCTCTCAAATCCTCAGATATGATGTATAATAGCATCTGATGCAGTGAAAAGAGGCATTTGTACGTGATTTACCTATGGATCTGTTTGCTGCAGCCTCTCTTCTGTTACAAAGGGAGTGTAGGCTGGCTAATGATGGAGCCTGAAGCAAGTCAGTAATTGGGAAGCCTTGGAAAGGGGCTGCATAAGTATTTCACGAAAGCCCCTCCATGCATGTTTTTTTCCTGCACTGTATTTGACCTACCCACTTACCCAGGAGATATTCCGGACCTTGAAGTCACTGGATTTTGCAGAGCCAGAAACTAATAATTTGGGGGGTTTCCTATTCCGGCCTGAGGGAGCCTTTTTCCCATTCTGATGTAACTAGCAAGGGGTGTTAAGATTAAATGGAAGTGTGATCTTTGATTTGTTCCCAGTTTATGCTTTGGTTTTGCAGGAGTTATGACAGGTTAACTCACAATGGGCAAGGGATGATCAATGAGGTGGCTAGATATAGTGCAGGATGTTTCCAGAACAGCCCATCCACAGGCCTTCATGGGGGGGTGGAGTTTGGAAAGTACCCTAGGACTGCTTTCCATTTCCCGCCCCCCCTCTCAGTATTTTTTTTAAAAAAACGTGGAAATTTTTGAAAAAGAAAAAAGCTGGAACCCCTTTGCCAGCTTTTGTGGCAGGGTTTGCCAGATGCCTCACTGCCTCACGAAGCCTATCACCCAGAGCTTTAGAGATTGGGAGGGGGGAGCTGTGTCGCGGGGATATGATCCCAACACTTTTACAGGTTCTCAGCTTCCTGGCTTTCCCTCTGAACCTTACTTAAGTTTGAGGGGCAGCAGGGGGGATATAATGGAAATAGGTGGGAAGTACTTTTAGACTATTTCGGAAAAGCTTCGACTATTTAGCTCTACCTGGATAGCCATTTTGTTGTTGTTACTATTTTGTCTCTCACCAGAAAAAAAATGGAAAACACTGAAATGGCTTTTTTCAGGGCTTTTCAGTTTGGCTTCATCTGAATGCAAATCCCTAAAGCACACTTGGTGCTGAGCCACATCTTGCCTCAGAAATGGCCTTATGGTGCACTGGGGGAGGAAGATGAGGCTTGGCACCTCTCATCATATCACCATAATGGGCAAGGATTAACAGGAAGCCCTTGAAATTACTCACTTGAGTTTGGAGCCAGGGAGGATCAACCCAACAAAGGCTGCCATGCGTACGCTGCCACAGTTAGGCTGCCTAGCACAGCCCACCCTTTACATATATTAGCACATTTTAATATTTATGATGTAGATCCACTATTTAATAAAACTAGTTAAACCCATGCTGCGATCTAGTCTCCTTATTTGGGATGCTGGAGCAATCTTACATCTTTTGTTGTTTCTGTTTTTGTATTTACAAAAAAGAAAACATTAGAAAGGGAACATATCTTTGCCAAGGTGGGGAGTTAGGTTGTTTTCCTTTAAACCGCATTATTTTATGTAAGTTTAAAAATTTCCACAGGCTTGCTGCTCCAGAGTTGCACGCAATGCCTATTTTAATCTCCAAGTCCTGTTAGGCACACTGTGCCCATTATTGAATACTATAAATACTTAGTGTGCTATATATGTATTTGACGGTACATTGCCAATACATTACTTTTCAGTACATTATTTTTCAGTGGCAATAGTCTATCTGCTGTTTCATAATGCATGAGAGAAGGGAGATAAGTTTAGTACTATTTATTTGGCCTGTTAGATACAAAAGCTATTCATTAGGGAGCAAACTATCTATAAAATATCATTGCAAATATATATTTTTAATTACAAGGTTCATGGGCATGGTGATGTATAACACTCATGTCACAAAACATAGTAAGTTCAGGAGCTGAGACATGGGAAGAAGAAATGGGTACGCTTCACTGCACTGTTCTAATGTACAGTTGTTTCTGTTTGTCTGCAAAGTAAAAGCTTTTGCTGCAGATGGTGAGACTTACTTCGCTCAATAAACACACAACAACGACAGGCTGGAAAGGAATGGGCCGCAGCCTGTTTTATTAATAATCAATAACTTATAACAACATGAACTATATACATGAGGAGCTGGGAAACAAGCAGGTCGCACATCACATCCCAATCCTCCATTGTTGGGAAACTGGCGGAAAGGGAAGCCCCTGAGATCATGCCACTCCTGCTTTGCTTTACCCTTCCGTAGCCCATGCTGAAAAGAGATAGGCACCGGCTAAGAAGCCCGAGGCCGCCCTGCGGCCACGTCCTCCTCCCGTGCTTGCTGGGAGTGTCGGGCACCGGCTTCGCCCTCGGCCGCTTCTCGGCCCGATTCCAACCCAACTCCCTGGGGTGTCGAACTGGTGGCCCGGCCTACCGGCCTGCCAGGCTGCCCCTCCCCACCCCCCGGCCCTTCCGCGGGAGCACAAGCCTGGGAACCCCAGCCGGAAGGGCCGTTTTCTCCCCAGATGTAATGTTTATACTGGAGTCTCGCCGCCCGGAAGAGCCGCGGACTGGGAGAGGCGACTTAATATACCCTATCCTCCGCGCCTTTTCGGCTGGGAGCCAATCAATGCCTGCCGGCGGGTCTGCAGCATGCCACTGGGACCAGGCCACGCAAGCCCCTTAACCCTGGCGCTGCGTTGCTCACCCCAGCAGCAATAGCTAAACTGGTTATTCGGGTGCATCCTAATTTGCTGCAGATGGTAAAACTTACTTAGCTCAATAAACACACAACAGCGACAGGCTGCCAGGAAAGGAATGGGCCGCAGACCGTTTATTAATAAATAATATAACGTAACAACATGAACTATATACTTGAGAGCTGGGAAGCAAACAGGTCACACATCACATCCCAATCTCCATTGGGAAACTGGCTGAAGGGAAGCCCCAGGAATAACACTCCTGCTTGCTTTACCCTTCCCGCCCATGCTGAGGGAGCCCGGACACCGGCTGAAAAGCCCCAGGAGCAGCCCTACTTGGCCCGTCCTCTCCTCCCGTGCTTGCTGGGGTGTCGGGCACCGGCTGAAGCCCTCTCGACGCTTCTCGGCCCGGCCAACCCCACTCCCTGGGGTGGCCGGGCAGTGGCCCGGCCTGCCGGCCTGCCAGCCTGCCCGCCCCACCCCCCGGCCCTTCCATGGGGCACAAGCCTGGGGTGGCCCCAGCTGGGAAGGCTCGTTGTCTCTCACAGATGTAGAGCACCGTTGCAAACCCACGCCCACGAGCTGCCCTCCGCCGCAGCTCCCAGCCCAAGCTCCTCAAGCTGGAGCCTGTCCAAATCCGAACCCAGCCGGAGGGAGGAGTACCTCCTGGCACCAACTGGAGCCACAAGTCCGTACTTGCCCCGCAGGACAGGTGGACGCCATCCTGCTCAAAGAGGCCCTTATTGTCCCGGGTGATTGCTCAGTAGTCCGCCACCGCTCCCCCGAGGGAGAGCACCACCTTAGCGGCCACCTTGTGCTTTTCTGCAGGCCCTGTCCACGTGAGTGAGATCCCACAGCTCCACTCCAGTGGACCCGCTGCAGCATCTCGGACCATACCAAAGTCATGCCAGGCCGATGCCTGGCAAAGCTCCTGAGAGTGGTAGCCGCCTGCGGCCGGAGGTCAAGGCCCGACCTGGCCGGGAGATCCTCCTCCCCCAGGTGGATAGCCAGGAGATCCGGCGTGTGGCGGATTGAAAAATGTACTCCTATATGAGGACTTTGGGCTCCAGCT
>NC_059425.1:132100960-132162762 GCF_021028975.2 Sphaerodactylus townsendi | reverse complement strand
TTGGCATGAGCTGGAGCCCAAGCTCATAGAGTACATTTTTCAACTGGCCACGCCGGATCTCCTGGTTATCCACCTGGGGGAGGAGGATCTCCCAGCCAGGTCGGGCCTTGACCTCCGTCATGCGGTGGCCACCACTCTCAGGAGCTTTGCCAGGCATCGGCCTGGCATGACTTTGGTATGGTCCGAGATGCTGCAGCGGGTCCACTGGAGTGGAGCTGTGGATCCCACTGCCGTGGACAGGGCCTGCAGAAAAGTTAACAAGGCGGCCGCCAAGGTGGTGCTCTCCCTCGGGGGAGCGGTGGCGGACCACGGAGCAATCACCCGGGACAATAAGGGCCTCTTTGAGCAGGATGGCGTCCGCCTGTCCCAGTGGGGCATGGACTTGTGGCTCCAGTCGGTGCGATATACCCTCCTCCGCTGGGTTCGATTTGGACAGGCTCAGGCTTGAGGAGCTTGGGCGGGGAGCTGCGAGGGAGGGCAGCTCGTGGCGGGTTTGCAACGGTGTCGCACATCTGGGGAGAGAACGAGCCTTCCGGCTGGGGCTCCCAGGCTTGTGCCCTGCGGAAGGGCCGGGGGGTGGGGCGGGCAGGCTGGCAGGCCGGCAGGCCGGGCCGCTGCCCGACACCCCAGGGAGTGGGGTTGGGTCGGGCCGATAGGCGGCCGAGGGCTTAGCCGGTGCCCGACACCCCAGCAAGCACGGGAGGAGGACGGGCCGTTAGGCGGCCTTGGGGCTTAGCCGGTGCCCGTCTCCTCAGCATGGGCGGGAAGGGTGGAAGCAAGCAGGAGTGTTATCTCTGGGGCTTCCCTTCCCGCCAGTTTCCCAATGGAGATTGGGATGTGATGTGCGACCCGTTTGCCGCCCAGCTCTCATGTATATAGTTCATGTTGTTATGTTATTGATTATTAATAAACGGGCTGCGGCCCATTCCTTTCCAGCCTGTCGTTGTTGTGTGTTTATTGAGCGAAGTAAGTCTCACCATCTGCAGCAAATTAGATGCACCCGAATAACCGGGGGCAGCCATTGCTGCCGGGGTGAGCAACGCAGCAAAATAAGGGGCTTGCATGGCCTGGTGGCATGCTGCAGAACCGGGTGCAATGATTGGCTCCCAGCCGAAAAGGCGGGAGGAGCCAGGGTATATTAAGACGCCTCTCCCAGTCCGCGCCCTTCCCGGCGGCGAGACCCAGCAAGGCGTGGCCCACCCACCCTCCCTATGGTTAAGGGGTTGGCGGGGTTTGGGTCCTTACTGTCGCAGTCCTGGCGGGTTTGCAACGGTGTCGCACATCTGGGGAGAGAACGAGCCTTCCGGCTGGGGCTCCCAGGCTTGTGCCCTGCGGAAGGGCCGGGGGGTGGGGAGGGGCAGGCTGGCAGGCCGGCAGGCCGGGCCACTGCCCGACACCCCAGGGAGTTGGGTTGGGTCGGGCCGATAGGCGGCCGAGGGCTTAGCCGGTGCCCGACACCCCAGCAAGCACGGGAGGAGGACGGGCCGTTAGGCGGCCTTGGGGCTTAGCCGGTGCCCATCTCCTCAGCATGGGCGGGAAGGGTGGAAGCAAGCAGGAGTATGATCTCTGGGGCTTCCCTTCCCGCCAGTTTCCCAATGGAGATTGGGATGTGATGTGCGACCCGTTTGCCGCCCAGCTCTCATGTATATAGTTCATGTTGTTATGTTATTGATTATTAATAAAACGGAGCTCATGACCCATTCCTTTCCAATACCAATGGATTTGTTGTGTGTTTATTGAGCGAAGTAAGTCTCACCATCTGCAGCAAAAGCTTTTACTTTGCAGACAAACAGAAACAACTGTACATTAGAACAGTGCAGTGAAGCGTACCCATTTCTTCTTCCCATGTCTCAGCTCCTGAACTTACTATGTTTTGTGACATGAGTGTTATACATCACCATGCCCATGAACCTTGTAATTAAAAATATATATTTGCAATGATATTTTATAGATAGTTTGCTCCCTAATGAATAGCTTTTGTATCTAACAGGCCAAATAAATAGTACTAAACTTATCTCCCTTCTCTCATGCATTATGAAACAGCAGATAGACTATTGCCACTGAAAAATAATGTACTGAAAAGTAATGTATTGGCAATGGCTGGAATACATGTGCAGCACACTAAGTGATGAGAATATCACAATAATGGGAAAAATGTGCCTAACAGGACTTTGAGATTAAAATAGCATTGTGTGCAACTCTGGAGCAGCAAGCTCAGGGAATGCTAGAAAACTTACATAAATATCGGTTTAAAGGAAAACAACCTAACCCCCACCTCTACAAAGATATGTGCCCTTTCTAATGTTTTCTTTTTTGTAAATACAAAAACAGAAACAACAAAAGATGTAAGATTGCTCCAGCATCCCAAATAAGGAGACTAGATCGCAGCATGGGTTTAACTAGTTTTATTAAATAGTGGATCTACATCATAAATATTAAAATGTGCTAATATATGTAAAGGGTGGGCTGTGCTAGGCAGCCTAACTGTGGCAGCGTACGCATGGCAGCCTTTGTTGGGTTGATCCTCCCTGGCTCCAAACTCAAGTGAGTGCATTGCATGGGCCTTGTTAATCCTTGCCCACACATAAGATATGATGAGAGGTGCCAAGCCTCATCTTCCTCCCCCAGTGCACCATAAGGCCATTTCTGAGGCAAGATGTGGCTCAGCACCAAGTGTGCTTTAGGGATTTGCATTCAGATGAAGCCAAACTGAAAAGCCCTGAAAAAAGCCATTTCAGTGTTTTCCATTTTTTTTCTGGTGAGAGACAAAATAGTAACAACAACAAAATGGCTATCCAGGCAGAGCCAAATAGTCGAAGCCTGAAATAGTCTAAAAGCATTTCACCTATTTTGGCTATATCTCCCCTGCTGCCTCTCAAACTTAAGTAAGCTTCAGAGGGAGCGAGGAAGCCAGGAGAACTGTGTGCAAGGATCATATCCCTGCACACAGCTCCCCCCTCCCACCCCTAAAGCTCAAGTAGGCTTCAGAGGCAGTGAGGCATCTGGCAAACCCTGCCACAAAAGCTGGCAAAGGGGTTCCAGCTTTTTTCTTTTTCAAAAATTTCCACGTTTTTTTAAAAAAAATACTGAGAGGGGGGGCGGGAAATGGTGCGCAGTCCTAGGGTACTTTCCAAACTCAACTCTCCATAAGGCCTGTGATGGGCTGTTCTGGAAACATCCTGTATCATATCTAATACCTCATTGATCATCCCTGCCTATTGTGAGTAACCTGTCATATCCCTGCAAAAACCAGTTATAAACTAAACAATCAAAGATCACACCTATTTAATCTAACACCCCTTGCTAGTTACATCAGAATGGGAAAAAGGCTCCCTCAGGCCAGTCAGGGAAACCCCCCAAATTAGTGTTTGGCTCTGCAACCAGTGACTGGCTAGTCTGGAATATCTCCTGGGTGAGTGGGTAGGTCAGCAACAGGCAGGAAAAAAACATGGCTGGAGGGGCTGTGAAATACTTATGCAGCCCCTTTCCTGTGCTTCCCCACTGGCTGACTTGTTTCAGCTCCATCATTGTTGGCTCACACTCCCTTTAAATAGAAGAGGCTGCAGCAAACAGATCCATAGGTAAATTACCACAAATGCCTCTTTTCACTGCATCAGATGCTATTATACATCATATCTGAGGATTTGAGAGAAGGGCATTGGAGTAGCTGCCATGGGGACAAATGCCTCCGGCACATCCGTGGGAGTCACATGGGGGAAGAAAAATCACCCCCCCCACACACACACACTTCTGGGAAGGAGGATTGGCATGGTTCTGCCTTGGCGTGATGTGCGTACACCTCCCGGGCCAAGACTTGCCTGGGTGGCATGTGCACCAAGGTCCAGCCACACCCATTCTCCTTCCCAGAATTGGCTGGACCTCTGCCCCCCCCCCCACTGCAAAAAGCAGCCAACTGAAAAAGTAGCCTGGTGGGAGCTGCGCTTACCAGTAGACCTTGCAAGGGTTAGGGTTAAGGTTAGGTCTCCTCGGAAGTGTAGTTCTCACCAGGCTACTTTTTGCAGCCTGCTGAACTCAGGTAAGTGGGGGGCATAAGATGGGGGGTACCAAGGGGTTTGCCATGGGGGTGGGCAGGGCATAGGTGTCATTTTGCCTCACGTGCCATCCTCCCCCATGCCACTGGAGAAGGGAATTGTGATATACATTTTTTTACATTTGTTTGATAGAAAGTAGTGACTCAGCAACAGAAGTCAATACTGATACAGCAAGTTTGCTGAAGGCCTTTTTGCTATTGTCAGGGTCTATATTAGACCATTTCAGTCTGCTCTCCCAAGCCAAGGTGAACAAAATCTTGGCAGCTGTGAAGTCAACTGCCTGCCTCCTCAATCTGTCCCCCTCATGGCTGGTTAAGACCAGCTGTGATGAGGTACACTGCCCACAGCTAGAGACTGGCAACCTGTCTTTAGAGACTGGGACTTTCTCATAGAGGCTGATGGAGGCAGTGGTAAAACCACTCTTGAAGAAACCATCCTTAGATCCATCTGATCTGGCCAACCACCTCTCAGTCTCTAAACTGTCATTTTTGGGAAAGGTAGTTGAGGGAGTGGTGGCAACCCAGCTACAGATGTTCTTGGATGAGACTTCAGCATTGGACCCATTTCAATCTGGCTTCTGACTCAGCCATGGGATGGAGACTGTGCTGGTGACTCTCACAAATGATCTCTGATGCCAGCTAGATAGAGGCAGATTGGCACTGCTGCTGTAAACTTTACAGCAGCATTTGATATGGTCGATCATAACCTTTTGACCCACTGCCACATCATTTCTGGGGGAAAGCCTTGCAATACCTGACCTCATTTCTCTGGGATCAGGGACAAAGGGTGGCACTTGGTGGGGGGGGGGGATTGTCCTCTTGGTGTCCCATATATTGCAGACTGAATATTTATGGCTGTCATAAAATGATGGTGTCAGAGCAGGGTGAAACTAAATCCATCAAATATGGAGGTCCTGTGTCAGGCTCAGACAAGACCAGAGGGAGGTTGTTGACTGTTGGAATTGGATGGGATTAAATTTGAACCTTACATTCGGTTCATAGCCTGGGTGTAATCTTGATGCCTTCCTATATATGGAGGCCCAAGTCACATGGACAGCCAAAGTGGCTTTCTACCATTTTTGCCAGCTGGCTCCCTATCTGTCCTGATCTGACATAGCCACAGTGATCCATGCAATGGTCTCCTCCAGACTAAATTACCATAATTCACTGTATGCTGGGCTACCCTTGAGGTTGCTCCAGAAACTGCAACTGGTCCAGAATGCGATAGAAAAGGTTCTTATAGAAACCTATGTTAGACTGCACATTTCTCTTGTGCTAAGCCACCTACATTGGTTACTGGTTGAATTCTGGATCAAGTTCAAGGTTCTGGTGTTAACTTTTAAAGCCCTGAGTGTTTTGAGGACCTTGTATCTATTGAGGCAGTTACATGTCTACCATCTTGACTGGCCTCCCCTTCCCTTTCTGCTCTTTCCCTTCTACTTCCCCCATTCCCTCTCTTTCCCTTTCTCTCCTCTTCCATATTTATTGAATAGGATAGGTTTTGGAGGGTGAAACACTGGCAACTCCATCCATGATCCAGGCGCCTGCTGCCTCCCCCCCCCCCCAAAGGTGGTATGGGGAAGACAAAAAGTCTTCTCACCATAGAGAAGTCTGAATGGGCTGCACCAGACTTACACCAACCAAAAAAACCGGATTAAGTGCAGACTGTGGCTCGCCAGGATAATGCCACCAAAGGCCAAGAGGGAGCCTCCTAATGTCAGCTTTTCCCAAGGCCCTGCTACACCAGGGGTTGGAGCATTGGGACACTGGCACAGCATTTGGCACCCTATTTCAGTGCTGGGGGGTGGGGGTGGCAGCAGCAGCTGCACACTGGCAGGATCACCCCTCTGCTGGAGTAAGTGCCTTGGGGAGGGCAAATCCGCCAGCATGGCTGATGCTTCACTTCCAGAGCACATTTGTGTTCCCTTATCTTTGGATGGAACTCTGACTTTTTGGCTTGGTTTGTTTTTACTCCATGATCTCCCCCGTGGAAAACTTACTTGGAAATTTTACTGGTGCCAAAACTTTTTACATTTTATTTTGAGTTATGTTTTTGTTATTATTGGGCTCAATTTTATTGTATTATACTGTTTGTATATGAGCAGCCCTGATCCTGGCCTTCAGCTGGGGTAGGGCAGGATCTAAAGCCATAATAAGAATTGCCTTTCATTAGGGTTGGGGGGTATTTCTGTTAAATGTATATTTTAGAAATCACTAGTAATTACATGGGATGCCAATCAAATGCTTATCATCACAATTTTGAATTTCATTAAAGATGAGCAGAAATCTTTTTTCTTTACAAAATTATTTCCTTTATTTTAGCAATCTGCTCTTTAATCAGGAAGATCAACTGTTTTAGTTATTGAATGCAGTTTCTTGACACCTGAAAAAATAAATGTAAAATATGTGCCATATTAGCCAAGTTACAAAAACAGCTTTTTTGCAGGCCCAGCCTATAGACTAGAATGCAAACCTGTATAAAATGTAGACACCTGCTGTAACATCAATGGTTCACAGGTATGCATAGCACTCTACCCTCCTGCTGAGGGAACTAAAGCAGAGTACTCAGATGATCCATGGAGTCCTTTGGATAGAATCCATTGTTTTAATGATGGATTGTGACATTCCAGACTAAGACGGGCCATATTCTAATCCCTGGGGTTTGTCCTCTGATACCTGTAGGAATAGAATATTTTTATATATTCAGTCATGGTTTATTCATTCTGAGTTTGCAGAAATATGTCATTCATAGGAGATATATCATCCTGTTAAGAACACTTTCTGTTGTTAGTGTTCTTAAAAACAGAGGTGATTTTAGGGATCTGCCTCAAAATGAGACATAGGAATATTTTCCACCACTATGATTTCTATGCGAGAAGAAAATAATTGCTTTTCTATATCTGTATTGGTCAACCAGAGATTACTTCTAAACAAAGTTTACCACAGATAACAATCTACATTTTGTTTCATTACAACCCTTTTTCTCTTGGACTGAAGAAACTTAGTTTTGGTTGGACGGTAATTAGGCTACAATTACATCCCCTTATTGTTGGATAAGCACTTAAAAGTATGTTTTAGGGTTGAGGGATTCAATACATTCTATCCGCCACTTACAGCCACCTATTGATTATTTTAAAACCATGTGGTCTTTATTAATTTATTAAAACATTTATGCTCCATATTTGTCACTCAAGGCGTCTTATAATTCCAGTTAAAACGTGCATAATACAATAAAAAGTTATCTTTCCCCCCCTCAAGAAATAATGATTGTCAATCATATGTGCTTGAATTACTTCCAATAAAATGTTCTAAGAATACATGAGAAGAGACCTGCTAGAATGAACAGTCCTACCAAATTTGACCCATCTAAGATCCTCTCAAATCTGTTCCACACAGTAGGTTTTTTTGAGAAGGTTAAGACCTTCTTCTTAATACTGTGTTGCCTGCATGACATTGTGTGTTTGCCAGTTGGGTTGTATTGTAATCTAGCTTCTCATTTGTCAGAATTCTGCCACTTGCATTTATACACAAAACTGAATCCCTTTTGTTTAAGATAAGGAAAAGATTTGACTGACTAAGCCAAATAAGATCCTGATGGCTCAAAACATATCTTGCAATAAAAGCTGTAGTATCGCTTTGGAGGCTTGGAACAGGTTTGCTTTTGGGCTGCTGACCATGGCTACAGCGACTGTAGCCTTTGTTTCCAACTGTGGGCTTGTTGCATATATCTGCCAACCATTATTGGAAACTTGCTAGGACAGCTGGATTGTAACCCTAAAAGCATTCCTGGGTTGATAGCCATTTTTGAGCTGTCTTCATGACTTCTGAGGCTCTTAGACATCTGAGATTGTGGGAAAGAGTACATATTTGATATTAAATTGAGAAATTAAGATTAGGCTCAGGTAAACAGACTACTGAACTCATGAGGAAGCAACTATGGTTGTTTCCACGGCTTACCCTCAAGCCACCCTTTGCTGCAGCGCTACTCCCAGTGTGCAAAAGTCCGGTTTCTGAAGATGCGGCTCCCAGGCTTCCCCACGACCTCCGCAGCTCTGCAAGGGGTCAATCAAAAGGGCGCTCAGGAATGCTTGCACGCAGCATGAGCTGAAACTTAACAGCCTTGGCTGGCGTTTAGAGCTGGCTGCCTTGTCGCCCGCCCCTGTAGTGTAAGAGAGATGCCAGGGGATACTTACCACTTAGGAGTAAGCGCCTTGGCAGCAGGTAAGTGGGGAAACGACCTATGTCCTCCTGGCAGCTAGGACACTTCCTTGTCAATAGTTCTATTCATTGGTCTTCATGAGGGTTCATCAAAATATATTTCATGATTAATAACTGAGGTTTGCAGAACAATAACCTAACTTGTAAGACAATTCAGGAATAAAATGTAGACTTTTATGGAATCCTTACCATAACTGAAACCGTTGATACCTGTCATGTCCTACCTTTAGTTAATCAGGTTTGCTACACATCTTATCCAGGAGATTCAATTACCCCAGTTTCCCCATTGTCTCACCATCTACCCCCTCCCCATGATTAATTTTTGGCTTTTTAAAATTTACTTTTACAAAATCTAAAGCAAACAGCCAAGATTTGGGACTCCCCCAAGCCATGGATAAAATTCTGGAAATTTGGCCCCATGATGGAAATGATGTAAAAGTGTCCCCAATATTAAATGCCCAAAGGAAAGCAAGATAAAAATTGTATCATGACAAGGCAGAAATTAGGATCCAATCTCAGTCCTAAAGATTGCTCCTGTGCATTTGCTGGAAATCATGAACAAAGAATTACCCTCCTTCCACCTGGACTCTTCCTCTTCATTACTTTGGAATTTCTTCTAGCTGTTTTAAACCTTGGTCCAGACAGTATGTGCATGCTGAACTTTACATATGCTCTGCTTCTTTAGACTTCTCCCTTTTCCTTCTTCCCATGTCCCATCCCTTCACTCAAAGCATTTCTCAGAGAAAACCTGAATCCGTTGCCCTCCTGTGCCTTCTCTGTCTGGGGACACAGTACACTCATAACAACAGAGTGGGTTCTGGCTTTCTGATAGTGTAACTAAGACTGTTTCCACTAAAAATCTTCTGATTTGCTTAGCATTACTAGTTTTAGATATGCTGGTGTGAAGCCATTTTATGCCATCTAGTTATTTGCTGTTCAGTAATTCCCCAAATTTAGTATTTTATGTTGCTCTTTTAATCTGTGTGCATTTCCAACTTTTCTTCTGTTAATTGTATATGATAAAAAAAGATTGAAATGTAAGTATTGTAAGTATTGTCTGACTCATGCTCTGCCATTCCTGAGGTATTGCTTAAGTTTGCACTCATTTCAAGCCTGGAACAAAGATTGTCTGACATGGAAGTCTAAATCTGTGTGTGCTAACAGATTTTACACTTGTACTCTGAGCATCTCTAATAACAGGACCTGTTGCTGGATCAAACTGGGATGTTGTTAGGTTATGATGTTATGAAACATTTGAACAATCATTTGCAGGCAATTCATGACACTTTGCATCCAACCCATAGTTTTTATACTTAACCTATGACATTTTATCCACACATTCCTTGAAGTACCTCTTGATGACTTACATGGTTCTCCTTCTATTTTATCTTCATAACAACCCTAACAAAGTGTGACAAGACAAAGTTCACCCAGTCAGTTTTATGGTTGAATGGGAATTTCAAACCCTGCCAACCTTGGTCCAAGTCTATCACTCTAATCACTATGCTACTGGGTCTGAAAACTCTCTGGCTGTTTCCGCACGGCAGAGGAGCTGAATCACTTTTTTGCCCGTTTTGAAGCAGGACCATCAGGAGGAAATGACATACAGCCACTAAGTAATTGTAGCTCACACCTTACTGTGGAGAAATATGAGGTAAGGCAAATCCAAGGAAGGCTGCTGGACCGGATGGTATTTCCAATCGGGTTTTAAAGGACTGTGCTAACCAACTGGCTGGTGTTTTTACTGGGATTTTTAATCGGTCTTTATCACAGTCCATTATTCTATCTTGTTTGAAGGCTTCCATCATTGTTCCGATACCAAAGAAGTTCCCTGCTGAAAATCTTCGGGATTACAGACCAGTGACACTCACCCGCATCATCATGAAGTGCTTTGAAACCCTGGTCTGTAGGCATATTAGTTCTTGCCTTCCCAACACATTTGATAAATATCAGTTTCCATATAGGACTAACAGATCTACATGGGACACCATAGCCATTAATCTCCACACTGCTTTGACTCGGGAATTATGTGAGGATACTCTTTGCGGACTTTAGTTCTGAGTTTAATACAATCCTACCACAAAGACTGGTGACCAAACTTGGACTCTCACATTCAATCTGTTTGTGGATTAGGGACCTTGTCTGGACGTTCCCAAAGGGTTAGACTGGGTAATCAGATTTCCCTCAGATTCTGCATCAACTCTCAACATACAGAGATGCCACAGGGCTCACATAATGCTGAGTCAACTTTACTGCTGAACACCATTTATATATATGATTGTACCCCTGTCTATCATAGTAATACCAATATCAAATTTGCAGATGACACAATGGTGGTGTGGCTTATTTCTGAAGGGGATGAGTCTGCCTACCGGGGTGAGGTGGACCGATTGCTCACCATTAGGTGCCAGGGGAAAATAATTTGAAGTTTCTTAAATACTAACAGAGACAAAGGAGCTTATAGTAGACTATAGAAGGAATAGCTTAGAAATTCAGCTCTTGATTATAAATGGGGATCAAGTAGAGCGGGTGGCCAGCTTTAAGTTCCTAGGTGTTATGATTAAAGAGTACTTGACCTAGGGCATTCAGACTGCCATGGTGATTAAGAAGGCCCAGCAGAGACTGTACTATCTGAGACTTTTAAGGAAACAACAACTGAATGAAAAACTGCTGATGACCTTCTACTGCTGTGCTATAGAGAGTGTTCTAACATACTGCATCTGTGCATGGTTTGCCAGTTGCACAGTAGCAGATAGGAAGGCGCTCCAAAGGGTGATTACTACAGCCCAGGGGATTATTGGCTGCCCTCTCCCCTCTTTGGAAGAACTTTATAATTCCCGCTGCCTAAAGAAAGTTCAGAATATTCTGAAGGACCCGTCTCATCCGGCATACTCTCTTTTTGAAATATTACCATCTGGCAGACAATATAGGATTATAAGAATAAGGACAAACAGGCTTAGAGACAGCTTCTATTCTAGAGCTGTGGCTAAGCTGAACTCCATGGTTTTGTGCTGATGTGGTTGGGGCTGTGTAGGGATGGTTGGAGGAAGGGGAATGTGAGGATGGGGTGTAAAGATCCTGAAATAATGTGCATCAGGGAATGCTTGTAATTTTTAGTTTAATGCGTTATTGTAACCCCCATGCCCAGAATGGGTTGGCCCAGAATGGGTTGACCCAGTAAGGGGTGGAGACTCAGAGCAGCAAGAGGCTGCATGAGAGAGCTCTTTGGAGAAGACAAGGGTACCAGACTCGGACCTTGATTTCTATAAGCCACTGACACCTTGTTAACGGTTTCTTTTAATGGTTGTAATGGGTTGGAGAGTTCTCCTGGAGACCTTCATCCCATGTTGCAACCTGTTCAGTCAAGCCTATGGAGTCTTCAGGAACCAACCAACTTGCAAAGAAGAATTTGGACTTCAGCAATATCAGTTAGACTGTAAATAGAAGGGACTTGAAATGCACAACCTGAACAGGACCTTGAATTGTAGCGATTCACCAAATGTTTGATGTTTTAAAAGGATGTTAATTGTAAAGAAAAGTAAACCATTTTGTTTGTTTACAATTTGTTGCAACTCATTTCCAAGTACTGCCCTACAGAACCCACAAGCTGAGGTTACTGCGTGCACAATGACAATAAATAATAATAATTGTTGTTGTTTGTTTGTTGTTTATTGATTCAGTTTTTTATGGTATGTTTTAAAATTGTTTTATCATTTGTTGTTTCACTGCCCGAGCCCCTAGGAGGGAGGGGTGGACATTAAAAGGTGACATTAATTAATTGAATTAATTAATTAGTGGTAAATAATTAATTAGTGGTAATTAATTAATTAATTAATTGAATTAATTAATTAATTAATTAAGTAAATAGTCAACAATTAATTAGATGGTGGTGTTAAGTGGTGAATTGGTGGTATTCGTAATGGTGGTAATTAATTAATTGGTGGTAAGCGCCCTAGGGACAGTAAAAACACCACCCCTGGGACGCTGTTCGCACAGTGCTTGTCCCCCTCAAACTGGCTCGAAAACTTACTGCTTTCAAAACTTGCTCCAGGCAGTTTGACACGGCAGTGAGTGGGAGAGGTGGCATTTCCCCCCTTGCGCTGATGATTTTTCCCTCTCTTACCTCCTCTTGGCTGCCATCACTGTAGAGAAGCCAGGGGACACACCTCCAGTCCTCCATCCCTAGAGGCATCACCATGACTACAGGGGCATGTCCCTTGGCCTCTCTACAGAGGGGGGTAAAACAAGCGTGCCCCATGCGAAGGTGGCCCCACAAGCCACTGGGGCATCGGGGCCGTTTGCAGAATGGTGTGCGAACAGCCCTGGGGGGTGTACCGACTGCAACTATGTCAGTACACCCACACTCGCTCACCCGTGCGGAAACAGCCTCTGTGTGGACAGTTTGCATAGGGCAGTGGTGGCGAACCTTTGGCACTCCAGATGCTATGGACACCCACTGGAATTCCCATCCCAGCCCCTGCCAGCATGGCCAATTGCCCATGCTGGCATGGGCTGATGGGAAGTATAGTCCATCTTATCTGGAGTACCAGAGTTAACCTCCTATGGGCTTATAAGGTGTAGAAAAAAACAGGCTGAGCTGCACAACAATACAATGGCTAGGGATGATGCTGTTTGACTGAACTCTACTAAGGAGATAGCAGTGCATATAAATATCAGTTTTAGAAGTGACAGGGACAGCTGTGCAAAGCACATTTTAAATCAGTGGAATAAACATTTCAGCATTATTCAAATAAACACTTCTCATTCCTGAAGCAGACAGACAACATTAAAAATCCCCACATAAGCGATACAAGACTTAACAAGAGCTATAGTGACATCCCTTCGGCCAGTTTCTGTTCCCAATTTATGCAGTGGGAATGCTGCCAATAACCTCGGTGGCAGATGGAATATATTTGATATGTTCTCTTAAATCAACTTATCTTATACCTCTTTAAATTGATCTATGATAATACCCTCATGTTTACTTTTGTTACCCATTAATTTAAATCTTCTACTTCTTTATCAGTCCATGTTCTTTCTTTTCACTCCTTTCTTGTCCATCCAGTGCAGATTGCAAGCCCTCTGGGCGGGAACTGTCCTTGCCAGCATGCATGCATTTGGCACTAAAGAAATGTTAAGCAGTAACAGCAGCAGTAACAGTTTACAAGGCAGGAGATGTGCACTTGGCTTTGAAATATAGGGGCACTTCATGGGCAATCAGAAATGCCAAAACAGATTGTAATTTTTCTCTTGCCTTTACCTAGACTGGAAGAGAACAGTCAGCATTAAGGCTCAAACTGTTTGTAATGGACATTGGCTTGAGTTTCCCTCATTTTCATTGCTGTTGTTGAATTTGTTTCGTTTAGACTACTCAGCCCATGTGGGTAGATTTTTGGCTGCACCTAGGCTCTTTGGCTGGTTTGTGTCCATTCGTTACAATTTGGAGCCTCACCCAGAGGCCTAGGAAGTTAATAGCAGATAATCAGTGATAGAATTTGTGCAGATCCCAGCCCAGGGCTGCCTTCTGAATTGACAGATGTTAATTTTGTCCAGTTTGAAGATGTTTCAAGTGCTGCCCTAGATGTTGGCAGGAGATAGCACCCAGTGTGCTTTGATTACCACTGGAGACTGACCTCGAAAGCTGGTTTGTATCATAGATGCTGAAGCTCGATTTTCGTTAAAATAGAGAAACATTTAAAACATGGTGCTTACTAATCAATCTCCAGCCACTAAGACATTAAATCGTAGTCCAATAGTATGGACGAATGATTAAAAAAACAGACTGGGTAAAACTGAGGCTGGAGAGAAAAAGAGCTGGAAGAAAAAGACAAGTGGAAGGGGAGTGCAATACTGAGGCCAGTAAAATGTCATAGATATAAACCACTGCTGCCCTCAGTCATAGGCCTGGCAGAACATCTCTCTTAAATACCCTCTAGGTCTGGGACTCCTTGGACAGAGAATTTTACCAGGCAGGGGTAACAGCTGTGGCTCTGGTTGAGGCAGTGGCATACCGCCCATGGGGACATGTGGGGTCACATGTCCCCGGGCACAGGTCATTCAGTCATGTATGGGGCGGAAAACCACCCACACCCCTTCCCCTCCATCTGGCCTGCGAGCTGATTCCCTCAGCTCTCCTCCAGTCCCTTCCTGGCCAAGTGGGACCTGAACATGGCTGCTGTGCCCCATTCAGGGCCATGGGCCTGGGTCACCGGGTACAGCTAGCCTGTTGTGTGCTGGCTGAAACCAGCCATTTGCTACCTCCCCCACAGGCAGCATCACGAGCTGTGCAGCCTGGGCTGTAGCTGGCTCAGCCATGCACTTCCTGCCCTCAGAGAGGCTGATGCTGCTCCCGGCACCAGTGGCTTCCCTGTCCCCTGGGGAGGGGCTGCCCGATGATCTGTGGGGTTCCCCATACATAGAGGTGAGTTGGAGTCTGGGAGGGGTGCCGGGAACAGCACCCATCCTTTTCCCTCGCAGACATCTGAGGCCATAATCCACAATCCAGAAAAGGGGGATCCTTTAAAGCAGGGGAATGAGATGGGGGGAGATGTGACAGAGAAGCCTCATTTGTCACTGCCATCCCTCCCCACTACCCACACTGCCATTCCTCAGGCTGCTCAATCACAAGAAGGGAGGGAGGGGGTCAACATTTACTTTTCACCTCCAAGATAAGTCGAGGATGCCTGCCACGGCGCACGTGGGAGCATCCAAGCAGGGCAGTAGAGGTGCATCATGTAGCCCAAGTACTGAGGCAGGCTGAACCCCCAGGTCCGGACAGGGATAAGGGGGGCTCCAAGCTGACCAGCTCCAGCAGGCCAAAGACCAGCAGAGCAGTTCTGGGGTAGAGGGTGACCTGTTGAGGACATTTCTGCAGGGTGTGTGTTTGCTCCTGCCCCTTCCCGTCAAGGGGTGTTTGAGACCTGGCGCTTCCGGTCTTGGTTGCCTTCCATGCTTGCTTCATCTCTGCTCAAGCAGCAATTCTCCTGACACCAGCCATCCCCACCCACCAGCAGGTGCTGGGCTGCCCTCTTCCCATTAGGCACCGGCCACCAAGTGGGAAAGGGAGGGAGCAGAGAGATGGTTTCCCAGCAGCCTGAGAATGACCAGATCAGGACTTTCCTTCTCTCCCCCCCCCCCCAACCTTTCATTTTTTCCTCTCCCTCTTGGCACCCTGATTTCCCCTCTTTGATTCATTGTTGAGATGATGGGGAGGAGATCCAGATTTGAGGGATGACAGAAGGCAGGGGTGTATCAAGGAAAAATGGATCCCGGGGCAAAATCTAGGAAAAATTCAGCAAGGGGGGATTCAGATTTTGCCCCGGGCTCTATTTTCCCGAGATATGCCTCTGGACTGAGAACAGCCAGATGGTCTTTGGACCAGTGATAACCAGTAGATTTTCAAAGGGAGAAGGTAAAACTCTTTGGAGAGTATGAGGTTCAATTGAAAATATGAGGTTGGAGAAATTATTATGAAGGTTCAATTGCAAATATAGAGGTTCAATTCAAAGCCAATTTTGCAGCTGAGTGGAGACACAAGTTGAATATTTGTTCCTCATGCGGAAGGATTCCTGTGAGGCTGACCAAATTCCACAGTCACATTCTGAACCAATTATAACTTCCAGAGTCGTTTCAAGGGCAGCCCTGCAGAGATCAAGTTACAGTAGTCTAATCCAGAGTTGATTGTTGTATGGATCACTATGATTAGGTCAGAGAGAGACAGGTAGGACATACATTGTTGGGCCAATGAAGATGGGAAATGACGACCTAGCAATACTAGTGACCTGGCCCTCAGTGACTCCAGTCCAAACTCTGCATAAGTTGGGCGAGGAAGCACATATAGATATTTTAAAAAAATGGGAAGAGGATCTCTCTTTGAGGTACCCAATGCCAGGTGGAGGTCCTCCCCCTAGTGCTGCCCTTTGTCTCCTACCATAGAGAAATGAGATCAGCCATTGAACAGCTGTCCCACAAATACCTAAATAGATGGTAGATCAGAAGTTCATAATCAATCATGTCATATGCCAGTGTTAAGTAGAATAAGACCAGCAGCACTGACCCACCTCAATCAAGCTGTCTTCGGAGATCATCTGTGAGGGCATCAGCAAAGTCTCCATTCCTTGGCTAGGCCAAGCTGTACTAGAATGGGTCAATGGACAAAAATAACATTGAAAATTGGTCAGTTTTAATAACACATTCAATTTAAGGAATAAGACTGATACTGAAAGCAGTAGCTTTCCTAATTCAGACTTTGATACCACCTAAAATCTCTATCTTCAAGGCATAGCCTCCTCATCTCCCCCATTTTTGCAGTCCCAAATGTCTGCTCTTGATTAGGTCGGGGAGCAACTTCAGAATTCACTACTAGTAGTTGCTAAGAATAATTTTTTGTCATCAAGAATACTGCTAATGTCCCCAATTATAATACCTTCCATAATTTCAAATGTTGCATTCCAGTTTGGGTATCTATATAATATTTGCAACCTTTGGGAGGCATAGCCAGTCTTTGTCACTCAGTCTGAAGGTATGAGTCAATGGCCGATTATGTTCAGCGAGAGTTCCAACAACTTGAAGAGAATTGGTCAGTGAGGTCTCAGGGACCCTCTTCCACACATGCAAGAATAAATCCATCTTCAATTTCCACTTTCTCACAGTTTGTTTGCAGAGTGGATTTTGCTATTTCACTCCAACTTGCAAAGTGCTATTGGAAATGTATTGAAAGTGCTATTCATTCTGCCATAAAAGGAAGGAAACCAGAGAGTGTTTGGAATTATTACCCTGTTTGCAGTGGGGCAAGTGTAACCTATGCTTGTGGGTTCTGTGGGGCAGAACTTGGAAGGAGCTGCAAAGAACTAAATTTAAAACAAAATGGTTTACTTCCCTTAACAAATAACACTTTTAAAACATTAACATTTAACATTTACACTTTACAGTCCTGTTAAGTTGCATTTCAAGTCCTTATATTTACAGTCTATTGATAATGCCAAGTCCAATTCTTCTTTGCTGGTGGTTGGCTTTTGAAGACTTCAAAGGCTTGGTGAACTGGATTCAAGATGATGAAAGTCCCCAAAAGAAATCCCATCAGCTATATACACAGAAAGCCCTGAAACAATAATTTCTAACATTTACAATACAGCAAAAATAAACAAGTCCCTTCCCACTAATTTCCAACAACTTTGCAGTTATCTTAAAACAAAGGTGTTAAGCAGCTTATAAGAAATAAATCAAGGTCCCAGCCTGGTAGCCTTAAGCACTTCCTCCAAGTTTTTAAGAGTTTTTGCAGTCTCCTGCTGCTTTGAGTCTTCACCCCTTTCTAGGTCAACCCATTTCTGAATACATAGGGGTTACAGAAGCATTACCCATCCAGCTGACTTTTTGCTTCTGTGCTTGCAAGAGGGAGGGACGATGTTTCACAGGTTCTCTGTTGCTTCCACATGCTTTAATTTTTAATATGAACTTTAACTTTAATCTTTAATCTTATCAGTAGATTAATATATCAATCTATCAATAGATCGATATATTGACATAAAAAGGTGAACTATTAAAGAAAAGTCTTAAATGGACCCTGACTTTCTGTGCACTTCCTGTTCTGAACACTGATTGTCATTTATGATAGGAAGTGAGTGGGGAGGAAGTGATGGCCCAGCAGGTGCGAAGCTGCAAAAAAACCACGAAAGGATGGGACACTGCCATTTGCTTTAAAGCTTCCTGGGTTCAAGTCTGTCTCCTGCAAGTATGCCACCAGTAAACTCAAGCATCAGAGGACCAACAGGCTTTTCCGGTGTGAAAGTCTGGAATAACTGATTACTTACGGTATAAAACTACAAGGCTGTGGAGATATCCCAGTTTGTTGATCAAGGTGCAGGGGAAAATTGGGTGTTTGGCTTGATTGGTCAGTCTTATTATTTTTACATTTTTTTTACTGTTAGTATTGATTTAATGTTTTTAAATCTCAAGATATAAAGATAAAAGTATTGCGGGAGCAGGGAGGCCCACCGGATGCAATATAAATGATAGTGTGCCAAGAACAAGAGGTGAGAAGCTATTGCTTGGCAAATTATGGAGGAGGAAGAAGCTGAGGGAAGCATGCAGAGTAGCACATGAGGGAGTGGGGAGTAAAGACTGGGCAGGCAGGCTGTGAGGCAGAGGGGAGAGGTCCAGAGGTAAAGCTGTTGTCCTGCTCTGGCAGCAAAGCAATTAATTAAAATCGAGTGTATAGAAGAATGGATTTGCTTGCTATGGAGAGAGAGTGGGAAATGAAATGCAAGGAACTAGGAAGGCAAATATGTCCAACAAAGGAAATGCACTTGCCAGGACAGTCACATCCATCATGGCACCACACCTTGTGTGTAATTGGCCATTGTTTTTAATTGGTATTTTTAATGTTATGGGGACTGAAGAAGCATGTAAAAGTTCTGGTCATTTCACTTAAGCTAATATTGAAATTAAACAAGTAGATCTACTTAGCAAACTCAGAATGCCTGTCTGGGAATACATGCTAGTACATGTTATTTGGACAATGTGATCATAGTACTTCACCCAGGAGTCATACTTAAGAACATAAGAAAAGCCCTGATGGATCAGATCAGTGATCCATCTAGTCAAGCATCTTGTCTCATACAGTGGCCAACCAGTTCCTCTAGATAGCAAACAACAAGGCATAGTGTACAGCTGGAACTGGCTATAACAGGTTTTGTTTTTAATTTTATTTGCTTCATTTATAGCCCTTTCAATAGTTTACAATCTTTAATCCCTTATAAAAGCAAGCTCCTTTGCGGTTACATTATATTACTGTTCACAGCCCTTTTAAAAAAATGCACTCCTGAACATTTCTGTTTTGTGCATTAGTGAAATGATAGAAGTGAGAGCACCTTCCTGACCTCCACAGGCAGGTTGTACGACATAGTGAAAGCCACTTCAGATAAATGTTTTCATGGGTGCCAATCTTCAAAATGTAAACATATAACTGTTGATCAGTATTAGGGTTAGGATCATAGCATCACCTGTTTCATTTCATTTCATTTCATTTTTTCTTTTTCTTTTCTTTTACTTCCTTTTTTGTTTTGGGAATATTTTTATAAGATTTTTTTGAAAACAAACAAAAGACAACACAGAAAAACCACACAACAGTGGGAGAAGGGGAAGGGATGGCTCCTGACTTCTTCTGCATCAAATATAAACACAATTAAAAATTTACCACTTATTCTCTAATTACAATTATAGAATTCTTAATTAATTTTGCTAATGTTCTTATATTCTTCAGATCTACAAATCAACAGTTTATATTTTTCTATTCTTCACAAAAAGTTTATCAGGGATAGCCATCTCTGCCAGTTCCAATATCCTCACAAACCATTCTTCTATTGTAGGTTTTCCATTTGTTTCATTTCCATGTAAAATTTGCCATTCTATGGAGGATGGATTTATCACTAAGTTAACTGGGGGGTTTTCCCCACAGACAAAATATCTGGCATCATATATCCCAGAGTGTTTTTATCCCAGTTTCTCCCTTCGCACGGCTGTCGTCAGTGCGTTCAGGCCGGGAGGAAGAACTCCAGTGATTTATGCATGAGCCCCCGGTTTATTTTCATTTTCCACATGAACATTTACATTTACATTGTTTACGTAGTTTGCGTACATTTACATTGTTTACATAGATTCCATTTTTCCGACATTCTGATTGGCTGCAGCTAAGGGGCAGGGAGAGCAGGCGGCGATGTCAGAAAAATAAACTGGCCCATATCCTGTGGCCTTTGCATGGGTGCAGGATTGGGATTGGTGCATACTTTTTCAAAAGAACTGCCAGTTTTATCATTTTTTTGAAAGTGGGATAAGGCAAATCTCAAGGAGCAAGCCTGATTTAGGCACAGAAGCCTTGCAGGATGGTTCACTTCCTGATCCCAAGATATATTGGCCATGGGGAAAAAAACCTATGACAGCCCAGGTGATATAGTGATCAGCATGTTAGGCTAAGGCCTAGAAGATTTACATCCTCACCCTGCCCCATTCTGCACAGGCCAATTAAAATGTGTTGGAACCCTTTTTAAAAGCATTTGGGAAGGGGAGTTCGTACAGAACTTGCCCTGAAAACACTGCTAGCCTATTTTAATGGCCAGAACCTGGGCTTAATGAAATTTGCTAATTCTGTGAGTTTTTTCCTTAAACCAGGTTGCAAACGTTTCATGCATGCCCGAGTTACCACCAGAAACTACAACCAAGCAGCAGCGTTCAATCCTCACCCTTCTTCCTTCCACCATTATGGTGGATTCCCCAGGCAGCCGCCATTAGAGAGGATACTCTAATAGAAGCAGCTGCTGGAGCCATGTCAGAGTAGGTGGGAGGGCTACTGGGGGGGTGTTCTTGGTGGTGGATTCTCAGCATATCTGTGAGAACCATTCTGCCTTCTGCCTCCAGGATCCCAGTGATTTCAGCTGGCTCCTGCAGCTGCCATGCAAATGGTGGCAGCACAGCAGAAACATGTTTCATAAACACATTGCTGCCTGTGCAGGAGGGGCCTCAGTAATGATGTTAACTGAATGACCTCTCTCTGCCCCACCTACCTCACAGGGTAAATATGAGGGATTAGGAAAGAATAATATATACTGCCTAGAGTCATCAAAGAAGGGTTTTTGGTGAACAGTCATTTTGTTCCCATTGGCACCCTTTCTGGAACAGATGACAATAAAATTAGCAACCTAATGAAAGATCCCACATGAGGAGACACAGACAGCTTCTAGCTTTAAAGCACCAAAATTGCTGTAGCTGCTATTTTTACCATCATCTTTGGAAATGGTTTCTGAATATCAGATCCCACCTGTCTGTATTGCCAATCATAAGTTATATAATTAACTTATGATGTCCTATTATCTCTGTGCTACAAGAAATCAAATCATGTGGATCAACATCACCACTAATGACATTGTGGAACACATTACCTCATAAAGCGTTACAGCAAGATGTCCTGAAAGACTGATTTAAATGAAGGCATGTTTTGAAATTAGCATTAGCTAAATGAATGTGTCAGTTTTTGTCAGGATAAATAGATGGGAAATTGCTAAAGCAAGAGCTGTTGGGGTTCAGCCATACTTAAGGCTTTGTGATATATTTCACTGGTCTCAAAAGACACTCCACGTGTTGTTGTCCCACACATGCCAAAATTGGTTGGAGTACAGGAAAGTTTTCAGTTTTCAGGGCTCTGAGGCTAGCATTTAAAGCATGTTACACTTCATGCCTGATGTTCAGAGAAGTACATGCATAATGTGTTCCATACCTAAAGAGGAAATTAGTATTGTTCTGCAAAGACATCTGACAGGAAGCAAGTTCTACTGCAGAATGAAGGGAAAATAACAAGTAGTTACAATGTTGCTAATTTATCAACCTTTACTGTGTGTCATAAGAAGCAGCTAATATGGTGGCTTGCTGGGAGGGATGCCAGCTACCAACACTTAGCACTTGTACACATTGCTGAATGGGGAAAGGGGTGTGCCTGTGCTGGAAGGCATCGGGAGTCAGGACACAGTGATAGCGGTTGCTGCTGCAATCCTGCTGCTGAGCAGATAGCTGAACTCGGGTTACAGCAAATTTCTAGGCAAACCTGTTTGATAGATGAAACTATTTTGTTTGACACTCACTGTGAGATTGTGAACTCCATCAAAATTATATATTCACATTTCATTGAGCAACCCGGAACACTGGCGTGAGCAAGAGTTGTAACTGCCTGTTGGTCAACAAAAGGCTTGACTCATGGCTGATCATCAGGGAGAAGTCAGGTTCTTATCTTTCCCCTCCCCTTCAGCATACAATAGCTAACCAGCAAAGGTTGAAAAGGAAGCTTTTTTGTCACCTACAACTGAAGCTGGGTATAGAGACAGGAGCAATGTATTTTTTTTGATCTCTGTGTATTGCCAAATGCAGGACAGCAAGAACTAGTGTCTTGTCCTTCCCTTCCAAGCTAAGTGGAAATAGAGGCTTAACTAACTCTTTATTGGGAATCAGTTATAATGTAGTGGGATATGTTAACTGTGGACTATTATGTAGAAGACCCAGAGTTAAGAATTCTAACTCATGCCATGAAAACTCGCTACCTGGGTGGTACTTTGGGCCCAGCTCATGCCATTCCTCTAAAGCTTCAAATTTATCTCACCAGGTTATTGTAAAGGGAGGCAATGAGGAATGATGTAAAGTTTGCTCTCTTAGCAGGTGTCCATTGGGGAGAAAAGTGGGATATAAATTAATTCTGCACTGCCAAATAAAGGATAGAAAGGGCGTATCTTTCTCATTTTCTCAGCTGGCAGTGAGGAGAAAAGATGGGACTTCCAAGTGGGCTCCTGACCACTTCCCCCTAAATTTGCTGCATTGGAAACGAGTGGAGGACTGAGGCTTAGCCCCCATGTTATCAGTGATGTGTGGATCCTCTGGTATTGTTGAGCCAAATTCTCTTATGGTATGAGCTGTTTTTTACTATATACAAAGTTTTTTTTGCCCGAATACCAGAGTGGCCACACATTGTCAACAAAGTGAAGACATTTTTGGTGAGCTAGGGGCTAGGCCACAGCTGATAAAACCCACACTGTCTGGCTGAACAGTGCTGGGGACAGGGGCTCCAAAACGGAAATATGGCAATCATGCCCATACTACTTTATACAATCTCCTTGTGTCCTGCTATAAAGCACCTCATCGACTTTCTTCATCAGCAGCTCTTAGTGGTGGTAGCTGGAATCTAAAGAATCTACTGCTGAGTGTTCATAAAGCTTTAGAAATAAAGTAGCATATTAACATTTTGTGTATGGCTGTTTTCAGAACATTACTGAACTCCCTAGTTATACAAATGGGAAATGTCTTAATTCTCAGAACTCATACTGGAGCCTCTTCTTAAGCCTCTTACAAATAGCTTAACTGAACTGTGATCCATAGTTCCCTGAGGTGAGATATGATGTTAGCAGTGTTTCCCCTTGTTACAAAAAAAAAAGCCAGAATCCTTAACTGAAATGAAAATGCACATGTTATTAGTACAACTGTAATCTTTTGTGTGTGTGCATGTGTGTGGATAAGAAATAGAAGTTAGGAGACATCATCTTTAACTCCACAACTGACTGGTTTAAAGTGATGTAGCTACTATCAGTCATGTAACCTTAGAATTGGATGGGAGTAGGTTATATTTGCAGAGACACAAAGGATTAAGTTCCCCTAATAAGGATGAAAGCACAGGGGGCATGCATTTTTTCTCAACTAACCTTTCCTCAGAAGTAATTACCAAATTGATAAATTATTTGCATCAGATTTGCAGTGCTGCCAACATCAAATTTCTCTGTCTTTCATGCTGAGGCAATTTTGCCAGCATTTACTCTGAAATAGTGTTAGCATTACCTCTCAAAGTACTGAAATGTGAAACACATGGCCATACTGAAGTGAGGTGGCATGTAAAAATAGATGCATTTTTGTATACAACCAACTGCATCACCAGCCACTTAGTTTGAGCTCTAAAACAGTAATATACTTCCCCGGAAAGCCTCACACAGTTTCTAATACTGTAAATACTTACACTTGAAAATGTCATCATTACCTATCCATCAACTCTAGTGAAGTTATGAAACTTCATTTCTCTAGAGGCCTTGACATTACATTTCTCACTGTTTGTTCTGCTTGTCAGCACTTTATATTGCTAATGGACAAGCACTCAGGTCCAAAAATTCCAATTCCACCCCCTCCCTCACTTGATAGAGGTATTTTTCACATTCAGTCATCTACTTGTATATAACCCATAATATGTTTGTAGGTACACAGCCAAATCAGGGTAATAGGCTCTGTCGGGTTCAACTTGAAGAATGATATTGACTGTAAAGACCATCAATGTTGGGCTTAACTGAGTCAAAATCTGATTTTACAGCCTCTCTGAAGGTGTTAGTGGATCCCTTGGGTTTTCAGAATACTGCAGCAAAAGTGCTGCCTATTAATTTATTTTATGTACAGTAAGAGATTGTTTATTAGAATCAAGGTGAAATAACCTCATTATTTTTAATTAACTATAAGTTTAGATTAAAACTCTCACAGGAATGCAACTGAGGGGAAGGTGTGGGCGGCAACAGTCCACCTCTTATGATACTTTTGCCTTAGTAACAATGATTGGTGATAATTTGTGCAGATAATACAGAGAATTAAAATTTGTACTTTATTTTTATAACAGGATCATTCGGGACAGAAGTAAAATGAATTTGGTTTCCCAAAATGCTTCTTTGTGAGTATCAGTATTCACCAAATATTATTGGAATACTTAAACATTTGCAATTGTTTTTCTTTTCTTATATGATACCTTCACTTGGACAGTGGAGTATTTGAGCAGTATGTTCTTATTCTACACTTTTACCAGGAAGCTAAAGGCAACATATATGTTTTTTTCATTCCCTGTTCATTCATTCATTCTTTGTGTGTTTGTTATCAAGTCTGACTTATGAGAATCCCTGATGGGGTTTTCAAAGCAAGAGATGTTCAGAAATGATTTGCCATTACCTGCCTCCACATTACAATCCTGGTGTTCCTTGGAAGTTTCCCATCTAAACATTTGCCAGGGTTGACCCTGATGTCAGGAGCTAGGCTTGGGGTTACCCAGGCCAGGGCTGTTCAATAATAGTTGTGGTCAAATATTTGATTTGATTTATTGTACCTTCCCTCTATAGGTTCAGGGTGGTTTACAACATTTCCAAACAAGTCTCCATAACAATTTAAAACCAATTCCAACCTCACAATTAAAAATCAACAATAATTATTTATTGTATTTATTTCATTGATTTCCACCCTGCCCTTCAAATGCATCCCAGAGTGTGTTACAACAATCTAAAAATTCTCACATTACAATAAAAACAGCATCAAATACAGATTAAAAATTATAAAAGTATACCTAAAACAAGTCAAGCCCAAAACCTCCTAAATCCCAGCCCCCTGCCCTAACCTCCTACCCAGGTGCAGAGGGAAAGCAAGTTCAGAAAAAAGTCCAGTGGTATGAAGTAGATGATATGACTCAGTCAAATGCCTGAGTGAAAATGATGCTCTTAATCAGATGCTGAAATATGTATGGTGTCAGCGCCTATCAGACCTCTACTGAGAAGGCATTCCATAAAGTGGAGACTATTGCAAAGAAAGGTCACTGTGCAGCCCACCCCCCTCACCTCAGAAGGGGAAGGGGATTTGCCAGCTGTCTCTCCCCACTTGACCCAGAGGCGTAGCTATGGGCCAGAATGTAGCCCAGTGCAAGAGCTCCCTGGATTTTTTCAATGCCTACACCCCATGATGCCCCCCCCCACACACACTTACTTTAGCAAACCAAGCAGGCTGGAGAACAGGCAGGCCTGTTCTCCAGCCTGCTCGGTTTTCCAAAATAAGTGTGGGGTGTCATCATGGGGGGGCGCCGTGGGGGGAATCACACCCGCCCCCCTCGCGACACCCCCCACACTTACTTTAGCAACTTGAGTGGGCTGGAGAATAGGCCTGCCTTTGTGGGAACCACATTTCCCAGGAGACCCTGGGAAATGTAGTTCCCACCAGAACAGGCAGGCCTGTTCCCCAGCCTGCTAGGGTTGCTAAAGTGTGTGAGGGAAGCGCCGTGGGGGGGGAAGCACTGCAGGGGGAGGGGGAGGGGTCAGGGGGATTTTCCACCCTCCACATGACCCAAAGCTGTGCGCCTGAAAGTGGAAGTGGCGCACTCCCCTATCCCTGTTGGTAGCTTCATGACTGCACCCATGACTTCAGCACCTTTGGCCCAGTCTACAGCAAATATATACATTTATTCCCATTAGTTTCTGCCAGAAAAAAAATGAGAAATACATTCTACAGAAAAGTTCTTATTGCATTTTTCTTTAATTTCAAGAACTTTTTACATATATTTATTGTTGGGTGGACAACTGTGCCAACTAGGTGCCTGTTTTGCCAGCACCAGGGTATCCAGGCAAGTGGGTGCCACGTGGCTCCACAGCACCCAACTCAGAAGCCTCCATCTTGGTTTAGGCCCACCAGTGCAGAATGCTACACCAGCATGGCTAGTTGCAGGCCGGGGCCCGGGCCAACTTTCTGGTGGCCGGAGATAGCCATGATTTTCATGGTATATCTATATTCCTCCCTACGAGGGATGTTCAACCCATTTTTTCCCAAACTTCCCATGCCACAGGAAAGTCCTGTGCAGTGGTGGGATAGTTTACAGAAGAGAAAAGAACCTGTAATATCTGGCTCCTAAAAGCGAACTTTAAAACTCTATTTTTAATAAAAACAATTAAAACATTTATATACCAGAACCACAACTCTTAATCAGCAGCAAAAACATACATATTATAAACAACAACAACAAAACAATGAACAATACTCGCACAGCGGATCCCAAATAAAATAATATCAAGTCTCTGTAATGCAGTAAGAGATCCACTAATGGTATAGAAGTGAAGGATACCAATGTCTGATGCCTTTCAAATACTCAACTTCCGTATATAAATGTTTTAATTATTTTCATTAAAATAGAGTTTTAAAGTTCGCATTAGAGCCAGACAGGTTCTTTTCCCTATATATATATATATATATATACAGTAGGCTAGGGTAAACAACGCTGGAAGAAACATTGGCCCAGGTTTGGAGCCAGGGTGGGGGTGTCCAAAATGCTGGTAACCACTGGGTTGCCTATTAGCAATTCCAATCAAAATGCTAGAAGTTAGAGTGAAGTTTTAAAGATGCAGACTAACCACTGATAGTCTTAGTTAAACACACACGCATAGATATTTCCTATCTTAATACAGGGTAGAGGTAAAATAGGAAGTGCAAATCCAACCATATGAAATCAATTACAAATTATGTTGTTTGTAATTTCCAGTTTCTAAAATAATAATGGAAAATATTAGCATAACTCCAACTTGCATTTTCCTTGTGACAAACTTCAAAGGCATGTAATATTTGTTTCCTGTCTGAAATTTGTCTTCTTTCACTGCTACAGTCTTCAAACTCCAGTCAGCAGGAAATAGGATTTCCCCAAGTTCCAGCTCCAGAGGATCTGCAGGCTTCCACAGTGCGGTACATGCTGTACTTAATCCTGATTTGTGAGACATACATCTTTTGGTAGATTATAGCAAAAGATGGATGTAGGGGAAGAGGAAAAACTGCTGACTGTGAACAAAGGCTTTCAAACTGTCAGGAGAAGCCTTTACTACTCTAAGACTAGGCACATTTTAAATGGAACATTTCTGTGTAATAAAGATATTCAGTGAATGGTGATGTTCAAAAACCGTCTCAAACTCAAAAATATGCAAGATCTGTACTCAAGCAAAATGCTTAGCGAAAAGTCTCCTTAAATGTTCGTAAAGCAAGGCATCCCTAAGTGATTCCTCACCTAGTTTCACAAGGAGGCGGATCCTGAGGGAATATATATGATGGAAAGTGATGGAGCAGAAATTTTAACAACCCTCCCTCGGCATCGGGCTGCAACAGGTAAAATAATGTCTCAACTGTTTCTTGGGATCCCTTCACCAGAGATGTAGGGGGGCAAAATGGCCGCAACCGGACACTGCCCCTCAAGCACCTCCTTAGTGGTGCCCCCACCTCACCTAAGTTCCTCTCTCTTGCAGGCCCGATGGGATCCTTACACTTCCCAGGAGCCAAGGGTCTCCTGGGAAGTGTAGTTCCCACCAGGCTGCAGGAGAGAGGAACTAAGCGGGAAGAAAGAGGAGCACGAGAGAAGAACTAAGGTAAGTTGGGGGTGCAGGGGTGATTTTCTGCCCCCACCTGCGCATGCCCGGTGTACGGTGCCCCCATCACGTTATACATTCGCCAGTGTCCTCCTTCCTGCCAAGAACAGCTTTTTAGACTGTGATGAAATCAGGGAAGCAGAAAACTCTCATTCTATTGATGGAAATTCCATACATCATCAACAAATTTCACAGGATCCAATCCCAAATCTGCCCCTCCCCCTCCCTTGCATGCCACCCCTCCCTCTTTTTCCTTGCATCCCACCCTCCCTCCCATCTCCACTCCCCTTTGCATCCCACCTCTCCCCCTTCCCTTCCCTCCCTTGTATGCTACCCCTCCCTTCCGTCCCCTCCCTCCACTAGAGTGGGTATGCTACCCCTCCCTCCACTAGCATGGGAGGGCCAGGGCCAGGTGCTGGGGTGCCTCCCTCCCCTCCCTTGCATGCCACCCCTCCCCTCCCACTTCCTCCACTAGGGTGGGTAGGCCATGTCCAGATGTCGGGCTCCCACCCCTCCCCTCTCTTGCATGCCACCCCTCCCTCCCCTCCCTTGCATGCCACCCCTCCCTCCTCTCCCCCTCCCTCCCACTTTTGCATACTCACACCCTCTCTCTCCTGCTCAGACAATACCAACACCCTCCTCCCTCCCTCCCCCCCTTGCATGCCCACCCCTCCCACCCCCCCCCCTCCCTCTGATAGGGTGGGTGGGCCATGTCCAGATGCTGGGTCCCCTTCCTCCCCTTCCTCCCCTCCCTGGCATGCCACCCCTCCCTTATTTCCCTTCCCTTGCATGCCACTCCTCCCTCCCCTCCCTCCCCCTTCCCTTGCATGCTTCTCTTGCATGCCACCATTTATAAGGTTCCCACTTTGAGATATTACTTCCTGTTACCCACCTGACTGTGCCCATATGATAGATGGGCAAATATCCTGCCCCTTTTTGATAGTTTCCTGTATTTTCTGTATGAGATGTGTTTGTGCAACATGGGTAATAGTCACTCAGGGTCCCATTAACAGCTGAAGGTGGCAGATGTGGGGGGGAGTGAGAGAGAAAAAATCTGTTGTATTGTCAGCTCTTGTCAAATAGGGTCTGAGCCTTCAAAGAGTGAGACTGGAGGGATCCAATCTAAATGCCTGGTTTGGATGTAAACACTGAATGTGTTCATACAAGGATTGTTCTTCCAGAAGAATGAGTGGAAAGGAATTATTTCTAGGAAACATTGTATGTCTCAGAGCCTGGCTCTTGGGATAAAATAGGATTATTCATTTGGCACTTAAAAAGTGGCAAGTTGGTGCTGTGTCAGGATTTCAGGGATAGCAGCTTGTTATTGCAATTCCCAGGAGGAGTTTACACTTACACTTTGAGATTTCTAAGGTCAAGGAAAAGCTGAGGATTCACCTTAGGAATCAAAATTTGACTGGTAACTGCTTTCTTCCTTGTTAACAGAAATGTTATAAAAGTGAGCCCATCAAATACTGTGTGTTATCCTTGTTTCAAAACACTTATTCCATCCAAGAAAATTAATAAATGTTACTGAGATTTTTCTTGTTTTACTTCAAGTCTTATCTGGATTTACTGCCCTCAGAAGCCACTTAGGGCCAGCCTATCCTATAAAGATCAGAGTAGAGACTATATCCCCAAATCCCCAAATTTCATAGCCCTTCCCCCAGTTTTTAGATTTATACTAAAAACTAGTGAGACACACATACATCCCAAGTGATACCTCAGCTGGTGGTGTTTAAGTAGAGGTGGTCAATTCTCAATAAAATAACTAACATAATAGCATGAACTTTCCTAACACTGGCAGTGGTCAGCTGTTTTCATATTTTGGTTTCTATTGTGTAATGTTATACTCTACTTTTAGGATAACATAAAGTAGGCTGACAAGCTAATCTGAATATGAGATGGAAGACCATAGGAAATACCTTGGAGATGGACCAAGTCAGAGCTATTTCACTGTTAAAAGTTAGGGGCAAACACCTGTTAGTCTGGGATTTGTGCCAGGCTAGTTATGATGAAATTTATGGCCAAAAGATGTAAATGGGTTATGTGAACATCATTTATAATTTTGTTGGTTATTTTAGTTATACCTGCTAAAAGGATTTCCGTTTTGGCAAAAATTAGATCTTCACTTCATTCTGTCCATCTGCACAACTGTTAGCATTTTCATTCAGCTGAAAATATTCTTATTACATTTTGTACTATATTTATCCTTAACATTTTGCAGTGTATTTGCCCTTAAGGTTTACTCACATAAATAATTATATTTGTGCTTCTATTGATTTTGTATGAATAAATCTTCAATATGCATGAATGATTTTCCAACTCATGATCTGGTCATGCTAATCTATGCTCTGATTACAGCCAAATAAGATTAAATGCAGTTTATATGTTGCTGACTTTGAAAACTGTCCAGAAACTTCAGCTGGTCAGCAGCCAGGCCCCCATCAGGGATGGGGTATAGGGATCATAATCATCCCTATATTTAAAGCTATAACTGACTGACTATCTGTTTCAGGATGCAATTGAAAGTGTTTGTTCTAATCTTTGAGGCCATAAATGGTGAGGAACTAGAGTTGTTAAAATAAATTATCTTAAATCTTCTTTTAAAAAGAAGAGAAGTGAAAGAAAGAAAGAAAGAAAGAAAGAAAGAAAGAAAGAAAGAAAGAAAGAAAGAAAGAAAGAAAGAAAGAAAGAAAGAAAGAAAGAAAGAAAGAAAGAAAGAAAGAAAGAAATTCACTTCCCATAACACTACTACTCAGGGTCAGAATATCTGAAGAACTTTCCTCTCCCATACTGTCTAACACACCCCTGTCCCCATAGTTTGTATGCAGTGTCCATCCGAGCAGCCTCCTTCCCTCTCCAGGCCCTTGGGGGCAGGGCACGGAAGTGGCTCGGATGGGCACCATGACGGCAGGCCGTCTCCTGGGCCACCCGCCGCAACACCCTGCCCCTCCATTTTCTTGCAGGCTGGCTTCTGCCCTCTTCAGGGCCTGGGGAGAGCAAGAGGCAGCCTGCAGGGAGGTAGGAGGACAGCAGCTGGGGGGGTGGTGGTCCAGATGGGGAGTTGGCCTGCCACTATGGTGCCCATCCAAGCCATCCCCAAGCCCCACCCCCAAGCCCTGCCCCCAAATATTATTTGACTGATATAACACTGGTGACACTGCAGGTGAGAATCAGAGACTTATTTTTGTCCTATACAAAACATTTAAAAACCATTTAATAAAAAGCAATTAATCTAGAAACAGAAACAAATTAGCATAAACAACATCAGTACTGGGCACTAATAACTGTAGTATTTAAATGTCATACATTCTATTAAAAACAGACACTGTAATTACCAGCAGCACTCATCATTCATCAGAACACCAGGTTGTCAGACAGTAGCCTATGCTGGGCATGTCCAGAATCACTGCCTCGTGATCATGATGTCCACAGAGGAATGAATGATTGCTTAGGCAGCACAATGTCATCCAACACACAAATTATAATACCCAGTCGTCAGTTTGAGAACATGCTTGAACAAAGTATTTGTGATCCAATGTAGAACACAAGGTAAAATCATCACCCTCCCAAAGTGTTCAGGGGATGCTACGTGTAATATGTTGTCACTTTATGAATGCCACTGAGTAGAAAATGTCTGATCCTAGGTACCAAGTAGATTCTGGAATATTTATCCAACCTGTAACTGTTTTTGATTGAATATTTTGTTTTGTTGTTTAGCTAGGTCATCATTTTGTTGTTAATGTTTACTTGACTGGTTGATTGCTTTCTAATTTTAATCTGGCTTGCAGGTTACCTTAAAAGAAAGGTGGTTTATCTGCTATTGCACATTTAGATAGAATTGCTTGACTCAGGTATGAGTCTGGAGAACAAGAGTCTTTGATAATCGAGTAGTGTTATTGGAAATCCTTGCTTGATCCAATACCTACTAGGAACTTGCACTGCTAAACTGCCTTCCAAGAGAAAATTCCATTTTGATTTCCTAAGATACAGTCTATTACTATAAATATAATTTATAATTACTATAAATTACTATAAATACACGAATACCTAGAAATCAGACCATATTGGATTGGATCTAATTTCAATTAGAATTCTGTGTTGCAAATGTGTGCAGCTACTGTCTAAGCAAAATAACAAATGATTGTTAATGCAATTACCATCCAATTATCTTCTATAATTAGATGAATTAGTCATTATAGAAAAGGTGTAATTCTTCTGCGAAACTGAAAGGAAAAACTCATTCAAAAAAGTTTAGGAAGGCTTTGAATCCAAGTCAAGGGAGTCCTGCAATACCCTGGCTTCTAAGGTTGCAGAGACTAACTTTGCTTAAACCATGTGAATGTAACAAGTCCATATAAAGCACATCTTTGCCACTATTCCCTCTCCAAGAAGCCTGACCTCCAAGTCATTGCAAAGGATGTTGTTAAAATAAAGAACCATGCTGACGACATATGATTTTTTTTTTTACACTTTTTGAATCCTTTTACTGTTCCTGACTTTGGAAGCATTTTAAGTTGAAATGTCCTTTTTGTTCCAGTAAAACTTTTTAAACAAAGTTTTACCACTGAGCTCAACTGAGTAATTGAAAGATCACTGGTTTGATCTTGCATTAAAAGGCTAACTAACTAAAATACTATACTCTCTTGTGTATCGGTCTGGCACATTTTTTTTTAACTGCGAAATAGAAAATGTCGACCCTGAATGAAGCCAACATGCATACCCCCCTCCATGGGATATAACTAGGTACTTATCACCCTTTCTACCACACAGTACTCTGGTGAAAGGCAGCACACCAAAGGCATTATTGTAGAGTCAGATCTTTAGGAGAAAGTCCCATTCCAGGTGGTTGATTCCTTAAGTACCTAGAGACTTTGGCAAAATTGTACTCCCTCTTCACGCTTTGCTTCACCTATAATGATTACGAGTGCAAAGCAAGATATTGCTACACAACTCTTTGCACATGTCAGGAGAATCTTGGGCTTGATGGTTCACCACGTAAATTACATAAAGTGTTATGGCTGCAATATATTTACCTGCAAGGATCCCAGTGCGTTCCTTTGGAAATTCAAACAGCTTATTCTTTTGAGTATGTGCTTTTACTGCTGATATTTTTCATGATACTTGATATATTGGAAACTTTTGGCTCTTGGACTTATCTCCCTTTTTAATATGATCTTTTCGATAACTTCTATTCTATTTTATAGCTATTATACACTTACAAGAGACCAGCTTATCCTGAACTTCTGTAGATTTTTCTCATGCATCATTCTTTGCTGTCTCTTTAGATTTTAGGAGGCTTTGCTCTCTTTTCCAGCTTCTACGGCTACATGAGATTTTCTAGGCACACATTTAAAAGAAAAAAGAGGTACATGTTTGCACTAGACATAGAAAATCACATTTGTGCCTCAAGTCCTATAGAAAAAAGTAGCTTCATAAAAAATCCTGCATGATCTGTTAGTTAAGAGGGTTTGGACTCTAATTTGGAAAAAAAGGGTTTGGTTTCTCACTCCTTTACATTGGTGGCAAACTCTAGTGTAGAGAACCAGGTTTGAACTCCCACACCACTATGCCTTGAAGCCTGCTTGGTGACAAAGCGGCTAGTCACAGTTCTCCTCTCAGCCTTACTAACTGCACAAGGTGTTTGTTATGAGAAGAGGAAGGGAAGGCAATTCTAAGCAATTTTGATCTATATCTTTAAGGTAGAGAAAAATAAGGCATAAAAACCAACTCTTCTTTCTCTAACATGAAACACATTTGCCTGGTTCATTATATACATCCTTGGAGGTTATTTAAATGCTTGGAGGTTATTTAAAACGCAGTAATAAAATCTCAGCTGGAATGTGTTCCTCAGGGTTAGAAAAGGAAGCACCCATTCCAAAAAAGAAAGCCACCTTTGGTTAACAAAGGGACCTGGGGGGCTGGCCACACCCCTGAGCCCCGTCCTGGACTCAGTGCTTATAAAGCACTCCTTGGAGGATGGTAGTCTGCTTCTGCTCTCCCCAGAGGAGAGGGAGGGGCAGAAGCCTGGGCTGCCCCTGGCTGCTGAAGCTCCTGGAAGCTTGGGGGAGGATGGGTGGGGGTAGCATCCTCAGAGCAATGATGGGTGGGCAGGGGGGGGCTAAAGGGGAGGCTCAAAGACGAAGTGAAGCAGTAGGACTTTCTGCTGCCTCGCTGATCTTCACTTGCTTGAACCCTTAGTCATGTGGGGGACCAATTTTGCACCCCATGTGAACAGATTGAAGTGGCAGATACATCACTGTCTCTCTCCAATCAGGGGGGCCAACAAAGGCTCCAAACTACATTATGCAGGAATGTGGGTAGCCAGGCAAAAAATTCTAGAGCTAGAGTTCAAGGGAGGTGTGGCGTTAGCCTTTAATGGCCTGCTGCAAGACTTTTATCATTGGCTGATTTTGTTCATGTTTTTTTTTCGGGGCTACCACCTTTCTTTGGCTTCTTCCATCCCAGGGTCATGCACAAAACTGTTCCTACTACTACCTCCTTATGGGAGAAGTGTTTATGGCAGGAACATTGTTTGTTTATTTTTGAAGGCCTATGAGATGAGATCGCTTATGAAGGCCTATGAGATGGCGACGAAGGAGGCGAAGAGAGTGTTCTTCTCCTCCTCTCTCGCGTCTGCTAGCTCTCGCCCAGCGCAACTGTTCCATATAATTCGATCCCTTACCTCATTATCAGAGGGTTCTAAAATCACTCAATTGGCATATCAGCTGTGAGACATTCATGAGCTAATCCGCCAGATAAAATCAGCTAAGTTGCTCCATGGTGAACCCTCCCTGCCACCTTAGGAGACAATGAGCCAACTTGGAGGCTCGGAGCCGCCGTCTTTGGCCCTTGTTTGGCCCAGTTTTCCCTGCTCTCCGAAGACGATGTTGACCAAGAGCCCTGGCCTTTGCTGTTAGACCTACCACACCTCAACTCCTCTGGATCCGTGCCTCCCTCCACCGGCTTATTAAAGCTATGCCGGGAGGAGCTACTTAATTCCACCTGTTGGCTATTATCAACTGCTCCCTTGCCAGGCAAGGAGTCTGTCCGGGTGGGTTGAAGGAGGCAGATGGTCCGCCCACTCTTAAAGAAAGACCATCTTAGATCCTAGGTAGATACTGGCCAATTACCGCCCCTGTCTCGAATCTTTCGTTTCTGGGAAGGTAATTGAGAGAGTGGTGTTGGAGCAGCCTTCCAGGGTTTTCTGGAGCCTTGACGCATCGGCCTTCGATCCCTTCGCAGATCCGAGCTCGTGCACTGGGCATGGCGGACCGGAGACTGTTCTGCGTCGCCCGTCCCCGCAGATACGCATCCGATATACAGCCAGACCGGAAGCGGATCGGCGCTGCACAGGTGTTGTTGGATCTCACCCGCGAAAGCGTTTGATGTGGTCGATCCACAACTTTTTTGACCCACCGCCTGGCCCTTTCCGGGAATTACGGGGTGCATGTCCTTCAATGGATTGCCTCGTTTCTCCGGGACCGAGGAGTCAGCAAGGTGCGGTGCGGGGACCGCGCTTCCCAGAAGTGCCCGCTTTATTGTGGTGATGCCTCAGGGAGGGCAGCTGCTGTCCCCGTTGTTATTTAACGCATCTATATGCGTAATCTCTTGCTCAGCTTGAAAATGCGGAGCTTTGGGCTGGAATGCCATCAGTATGCTGATGATACTCCAGCTCATTCTGTATGCGATGGAGGGGGTAGCAGGCACTTGCCCCTGCAGCTCTACAGCATTGTTTGGAGGCCCGGTTGCTGGTTGGCTGACACAGAGCAGGTTAAAACTGGAATCCAGCAAAGACCGGAGATCCTGGTGGCTAGGGCCGCAGGGGCGGGGGCTCTTTCCAGCCGCCGGTGTGGGAGGGTCTCATTGGCACCGGCCCCCTCGGTTCAAGCAGTTCGGGGTCCACCTGGATTCGTCTCGGCGTGGAGACCCAGGCTGGCCCATGTAACTCCGGAGTTAAGCGTTTTTCCATCTTACGCCAGGCCCGGCTGCGCTGGCCCCTTCCTCTCCCGGGTGGATCTGGCCACAGTGATCCATGCAACGGTCACCTCAGATTAGGACTATTGCAACCTTTTCGCTCTCACGCGAGGCCTGCACTTGCAAGGCTGCAGGACGTTCGGAAATTGAAACTGGTCAGCGTCGCGGCCCGGCATTTCCCGGTTGCTCGCAGGGAGGTGCCTCTAGAGATCACATCACGCCCGTGTTGCACCCGGCTTACTTTGCACTGGCTCCCCTGTTGAGGATTCCTCGGAATGCCGTCTTCAAGGTATTGAGTGTTAACCTTTAAGGCCTTAGGCTGCGATCTGCGGACCTCAGTATCTTTAGGGACCGTCTGGCCCCATATGTCCCACTTGTCGGTCTCATGCGTTGACGGCAGAGGCCAATCTACTGGAGGTCCCAGCCCCCTCTATGATCTGCGGCTGGCCTCCACTAGGAACCAGGGCTTTCACGGCCCTGGCCCCTGCCTGGTGGAGATGCTCTTCAGCCAGCTGTCATCCGGAAGCCCGCCGGGACCTCAGTGAATTCCGCCAAGGCCTGTAAGACTGAGCTATTCGGCCGGAGCTTTTTTGGGGAGGCCGGCTGCTGATAGGTGCCCATTAACAGCTGAGATCCGCTGTTCCCTCCTCAGAGTCAGGGGAAGGAGTGAAAGGTTGAAGGCATACATCTGTTTTAAGAAACATTTATATAAGCAGGTAAGCTGCATTTTAACTTGTATAAATTTTTTAGTATTTTATCTTATTATCCACTTGCTTATGTATTAACAATGTTGTACAAACGCACCTGGGCCAGCCCTTCGGGGGAGGGCCGGTATAAAAGTGGAACAAATAAATAAATAAATAAATAAATTTTTAATTTTATACCTTGCCTATATCACCAAAGATCTCTGAGTGGCTACAACATTAAAACTGGTATAGATTGTACCCTGAAAGTATTGCATGTGTGATCAGTAATACATTTGTGAGCTATAGGCATGTATAGAAGGAAATATGTGAATTGAAGAGATGACTTTCTGATGGGTTTTTCCCCATCATCACCCAAAAGAATTTTCTGAAATGCAACAAGATTTTCTGAAATGCAACAGATAATGTCAAAATTATTGGGAAAATACCACCCCAACTGCTGAATTTTAAAATAACTTTAATTATACATTTCCTAAGGTTTTGAAAAGATTCTAAATTGCAGGTTTGCATGGTGATAGATAAGCTTCATTAATTTTATTTTTTCCTTTATGTTTTCTTTTCTTCTTTTTAAAGCATGGAAGAAGAAACTATTTTAATGATGTCCAGAACAATTTTGCTATTTTTAAGCCAAACAATATTTATTATTGCCAATGAAATGCGTCTATAGACTTTGAAAATTAAAAAGACTACAATAACCATTGTCATTTTTTTATTGAACAGGGACATCCTTGCACCATATAAACCCTCCATGAAATCGGTAGAAGTCATCATAAATGTCATGGCACAATATATAGAGCAAACTGTCAATGTACTGTTTGTCAGCTGCTAGATGCCAACATACAGATTTGCTATATCATATATTCCATTAAAACTCATGCAGTGAAAAGATATAGATCTGGAATTTCACAGCAGGATTAAAAGGAAACAACCCTGGTTCCTGGAGCTTTACAACTCCAGACTGTAGAGAGGAGTCACAGGTTACAATATCATTCCTGCAACGATTAAATCATGTGAACTGGTTGAACCAGCAATTGGAAACAAGAAATCCAGAAACAGATTTTATTTCATCCTACTATTAGTGAGAATTAAGTCATAGAATTATAGGGCTTAATATAGGAATCGATTAAATCTGAAAATATTGTATATGCATTTTTATGGCCCCATTTTAATATGAAGAGAAAAGGAAGAAGGAGAAGTCTCAAATCCACTAACAGATTTGACTCACATTTTTCTAAAGGATGTAGCAAAAAACCTGTCCAGTGGTGGTATCTATTGAGGGTGAGGCAGCTAGTGTGCATGCCCTGGGCACCACTTGAAGGGGAACCCTCAGCTACCCACTCCCCTCCCCACCAAGAACTTACTACTGTTGGTAAAGGGCAGTCAGGAGCTAATGAGAACTCAAACCAGACACCAATTTCATTCTTGAACAGCCTTTACCATCAGGAAGTTCTTCCTATAGTTTAAGCAGAATCTCTTTTCTGGTAGTTTGAATCCATTGCTCCATGTCCTAGTTTTTGAAGCAGCACAAAACAAACTTGCTCCATCCTCAACATGACATCCCTTCAAATATTTATACATGGCTATCATGTCATCCTTCAACCATCCCAGACTAAATATGTCCAGCTACCCAAGTCTCTCCTCATATGGCATGGATCCCAGACCATTTACTATTTTGGTCCCTCTCCTCTGGGCATGCTCCAGCTTGTCAATATTCTCCTTGAATTGTGGTGCCCTGAACTTGACACAATATTCAGGTGAGAGTCCTCACCAACCTACACTGGGGGAATAGAGTGTGTGTCCACCTGGGCTGAATCCTGACATGCAGCTTTTCTGCTATCTGCCACCTCCACCGACCCAGCATGTGTGAAACATAGAGAGGCAGACAGGGGAATTCTCCTACCAACTGACTGGCTGCCAAGCCTAACAGATTAAGTAAAGGGAGGAGGGGTAGAGGAAATCCCTGTATGCTTTACTTTTCTGCCCTCATGAGGACCATCAAGGTGGATAATGGATTAAAATATGTATAACAAATTACATCTTAGAAACTGTTAAAAACAATAAAAACACATAATTCAAACCAGAGCTATGATACATGAAAACATAAACAGAACAATTAGAGCACAAGACTCAAAGGAGGTATCACTGAGGCAACAAACTAAATTAAAAAAGTATTTACCCTCTAGCAGAAGGTAGCAATGGAAGCCGACAGACAAGTCGCTGTGAAAAGAGAATTCTAGAGTTTTGGTGCCACAACTGTGAAGGTCCTCTCCCACGTGTCCCCCAGACTAATCTCAGAAGGCAGGGTACCCAAAGCAGTTCATCTGTAAGTGACTATAGTGGTCAAATAGGTTCCTAAGTGAGTAGGCAGTCCTTCTGGTATGCTGGTCCAAACCATATGGAACTTAAGCTGAATCTTGAATCATGCCTGAAAACAGATTGGGAATCAGTGTGGATGGATCGGCGATACAGATGTTCTGCAGTTACCCTACAACTTGCACTGTCTACTACCCTGTAACGGCGCATATCTCCCCTATAGACGTTGCATCCTAGAAGTGCAGTGCCAATGATAGATACCATCTTTCCTGCACTGGCTCAGTTGTTTGACCAATAGGAGTAACGGAAACCTTCAGAGGCACTCCTCGCTGTCACTCTCATTGGGAAATGCACAATACAGCCGAAAGCGTTTCTCTTCCTAAAGCGAAAATCGCAGGAAAGAGACAAAAGCCATGCCCTGAGGAACCTGGGTCCCTGTCTTGCCAGGACTGCCACACGAGCTGTTTCTCCCTAGTTCAACAAAGATTATGTTAGCTAATTTCATCAAGATTTCCTTTCAGTTATTATTCAATGCACTAATCCTACATTCACGTTTCCTGACTAAGCTTCAGAAAAGAACACTCCCATTTGCATGGACATTATTCCAGAACTGTAATGGTATCAGTTCCACTTGAAAACGAATCATTTTTGGATACTCCCTGGACTTGGGTCTAAGTGTCCACCTCTTGTTCTCCTTTGTAGAACTTTGTCCTGGGAAGATTAGGTTAACAAGCATAATGTGAGGGGCCAAATTTCCCTACAGCTAGACTGCCCAACCTGCACCGAGTGTTCAGTATTTCCTGGACTATGCTCTGGTCTACTGATACTGTTCCCAGTGATGCCTTTTACCCAGCTTCTTCAGAGCTCAATGTAGGCACTGAACCCTGCTTTTTCAGATCCTTCAAGATCAGTTAATTATCATCTCTTTCCCAACAAAAGCCTAATCTATTCTAAATCTTTCTCCTCAATACTTTCTAAATCATAGGACGGTATGAACTTTCTGTGTGCTTGATATCATTTGTATGTGTAATTTATTATTTTGTTTTCTTAATAAAATCATTAAACTTTATCCGGACTCCTGCGGATTTCTATGGAGAAAACCCTACTGTAAAAATAGGTAGAAAGATCTTGGGTGCCCCCTCTCATTAAGCATGGTCTGCCCTTGCTAATTCCCCACTCTAAAAATGGCAAACCCCAGCATTTTGGGTAACAGCTAGCTAACCAGTCAAGGATAGTAAAAGGCATTCCTGACCACAGCTGCAGTTTACCTGATTTCATTGTGTTGTATTGTATTTGTATTGACCTTATTATTATAGAGAACTATGTTAGGGTGCTTTCAGTTGTATTATGTGTTTCAACTGGTGGAAAGAGGATGATAATGAAAATGGAGTGATTTATTATTAATTGCTAAATGGCAGCCAGACACTTCAGAAACAAAATCAAATGATATGTCTGTTGACGCGTTGCCAGGTACATAACATCTTGTTCCTTCTCACTTGCATTTGTCTGAACCACATGCTTTAGGATTGGACTGGTTACACCTCTGGCAGTACTCCTAGCCTACCTTCTGACACTGTCTGTTCCTACTCACAGCCTGTTCTTTGTTATTCCCTTAATCAGCTACTTTGCTTATTTCTACTGGTTCCCCTATTTCTGCTACAAAAAGTCTTCCCTAAGTCAGTATTTATTTATTTATTTATTTAAAACATTTATAACTTATCCCTGCACCACAAAGGTGATTTCCATACAGCAGAAATAAAATGGCTGCAGATGTTTTAAACAGATCAGTTTTGTTTTTTTAGTTCTCACACAGCCTGCCAAAAACATCCAGTCAAAAGCATTGCCAACCAAAACAGACCTTTTTTTCCATCCTGCTGCATGGTGCTGTTGTCAGTTTTATTAGTTGCACCCACCATTTTGTGTGCTGCTGCAGAGATTGTGCATGCCTCTGCCATTTGGTGAAGGTTTTCCATAGAAATTTCCTTTGCATGCAGCTCATTTGCACATTATTCCCATGTAAAAAGTACATTAATAAAGTTTATTTTGCCTAATGATACCGTGCAAGTCATTTTTCTTTTTTTCTTTATTGTGAGTTGGGTGAGATACCAAAGCTATAGGTGACAGAGGTATGTCCACTCTCCCTCTGCTTTTTTTACTCTACTTAGAAACCAAACCCACCCTGGAATACTGTGGTTTATGCCAAGCAAGAGACCACTGCAGAAATCAGGTGCTTAAAGGTAAATGACCAGACACTGCTTTTTTTATCATTTTGAGGGTGTGCTTAGCTGTTATTGTGGTAATGCTTTTTAGATTTCACATTTACTAAAAACCTAGGAGGTTTTTCAAGTTTTGTAAGAAAAGATTTATCTTATCCATTCACAGTTCTATTCACTGCATTTAAGTATTCTCCCATTAGGCTGACTTTGCTATTAGTATACGATGACATGAGGGGAAAGGGCAGGGGAGACAACAAAATTCCAAATAGAGGAACCCACTAATGGGCAAATGCCCAATCTAGAGGCAGTGGTAGGTGAGGTAGTGTTACACTTCCGTTGCTGCCACATAGCCTCAGAGAGAAAGTTTTCCAGATGGTGCAGGAGGCAGAAAACCCCCAGCCACCTGGAGAAAAGCCCTTCATATGGCAAAATGAGACTTCCTAAATTGATGTTTCATGGCTCTAAAGTTAAACCCCTTTGAGGCCATGCCCCACACTTGCCCAGACACTGGCATGGCTCTACATCATCACCCACTTCTGGGTTTGGCTGCCTTGGGACCTGTGGGGCTTGCAGGCACCTGTGAAGAGAGATAGATGCATCAATGTAGCCCTGCACCACTTCGGGCCATTGTTTTCACCACCACTATCTTTGGATTGGGCCACAAGAAGGAAAAACACATCTGTCCATCACTAACACATTTGCAATCCATGAGGCTGGCAGAAAAAAAACCAAAATTAGGCAAAATTATGACAACTTGTATCTACCAATATGGCCATTGAAAAACAGCCTACTTAAGGCTGCAGAACTTTCCCACCCCTTGAGAATGTAGAGGGCAGAAAGAGGCTTTTTTTTGGATGAGGTTTGCTTGTCCAGTTCATGGTGAGGATCCCAGGTGGCTAATAATCTAAAAGTTGGCAAAGAGTGAAGGATGGGAAGGGGGAGAAAAGCTCTGCAATAGTCATGAATAATCCAGTGATAGGAATATAGCACTACAGTAAAGTTATTACAATTAGAAAAAAGAAAAGAGAAATTTAGCAGGGGCTTAAAAAATGCTCTACACCGGTTTCAGACTATACCACGCTTTCTAGGGAGAGCACTTTGCTTGGCCAAGCTATATAATTAGAAGCAGAAAGGAGGAAGGTCTAAAAACACAAGATGCCCATGGTCTGCTCCCTACATGCTTGGAACAATTCAGAACATCAGGCCACTTAAAGTAAAAAATGGGCGGAATTAAGGGAAATTCAGGCCTAGGAGAGTTCTCATGAGAAAAGCACTCTGGCAGGAGTGATTTTCCTCATCATGTAAACAGAGGGTAGAGGCTGAGCCCTCTGGTACTTGGGAGGGGCCACAGGAGTAAGTGTTGCATGGCCATAATGGGCCTCTATTTAGATTTTTTAAATGTTGCCTTTTTGAAGAGAACCTACCCTTCCTAATTAGGCCTCAGTATGGGAGGTTAGGTGGCAGTACAGTGTACCACCCTCCCAATACACATACATTGTTGTTTTAGTCTCTCCGTAGTTGGTTTTGGTGGCAGCAAACATTTGTTAGTTGAGTTTAGTGCTAAGAATTTACACCTTAGTTATAGGAGTTCTGGAGTTAAGATCATATTTTTTCCTATCTTGCTTTTTCTTTCTCATGTGGCCTTCTATTAATTTCTTTTCTTCCTTTCCAGTTCTTCCTGCTTTTATCTACATAATTTCCCCCCAATGCTTGGATCCATTCTGTTAAAGGGCAGAATGTCGACCAAAGTAAATAATAGCGATCAAAGTGCCCTGGGACACTTAGGTTAAGGTATACTGTGAAAGAAAAAATGCCAGCAGGGAGAACCATATTCCAGGAGTTTAAAATAGCATCCTACTTTCCTTTTTTAAAATGAACAGGTCCACATAAATTGAGAAGGCTTTCATGGCGGGACTCAACTGGTTGTTGTGGGTTTTCCAGGCCGTGTGTGGCCTCAGACCCTGATCACACAGCCCTGGAAAACCCAGCAATAACAAGACTCATATAGGGTTACTATTTAGGCATTCCTTCTGTGCCATATTGATACTTTTCCTATGTGCTGGGGTGTCAAAACTCAAAGTCAGATTTTGTGTTTATTTTTGGAGAAGTGTTTTGTCTTGTATACTGACACTCAGGTATCTTTGGAAGTTTGCAGTGCAGAGGAATTTCCACAACAGCTGTGACAGCTGGACATATCCAGAATAGTGCTAATAGAAAGGGGGGGGGGGTTAGCAATTTTTACGCTGTACAGAAATGCTAGAAGTCACTCAAGAAAGCCATTATTATGATGACCTTGTAGGCCACATACTAGGAAGTGTTGCATGAGCAGGGACAGGGGAAGTTGCTTAATGGGAGTTATATAGTAGTTAGATGTATCCTTGTCACACTTCATCCTAAAAAACTGATACATTACAAATGCACCACACTGCTCAGACGCAGCCATTACTGTCCAGTTTGAGTCTATTCCACACTGCCACTATAATGAAAAATAATTGGTAGCCTGAAAATGCAGTGGTTTGCATGAAATGGAACAGGTGGTTGGACACAATTGCCTTGTGGCAGATGGCTTTGGGTTTGCTTTATTAATATAATAGAGACAGGTTATTATACTAAAGGGTGAGATGAATGAATGAACTTTTAGCACTACTTTGTCCACAGAAATTCTTCTATTAGGTCAGAATATATCATACCAAAGAAACTACAATTCTTCAAAGCTCAATGGTTTATGATACCAAATACCCACAGGCATGCTAGGGCCAGCTGGTGGTTTGAGAAATTAATAATCCAGCATCAACAGAGATTAAGCTGAGATTTTTCAAGAAATGTTTTCTGTAATAGAGGTAAATGACAATAAATGTTTTTTAGGGCTGAAAGGTAACTCTCGGCGAAGAAAGATCGCAGGGATGTGGCAGAATAAAGCAAATGTACCATTTCAGTGATTGTGCTATGATTACTGATGATAACTCCACCGCTGGGCACCAGAAATGCACTATTAATCAAGGTATTCAGTCCTTCACACAATTACACTGTGGCGTTTGTGTGGCCAAAGGTGATGCTTACCTCCATGGGACAGTGCTCAGTTAGGGCTACTTTGCAATGAAAAAACTGTAGAGGCTTGCAGGGACTTCTTATTCAAATTCGAAACGTGACTGAATCTAGGTAGTTTTGCATGGGTCAAATACTGTATCTTATAAAGCGTAAGAGCTCTAAAGGCTTTGTTTTTTTAACTGTGTTTGGAAGACCTCTAAGAGTATCTCTGCATTTTCCCAGTGGTTTTTTGTAAAAAAAAAACACACCAGTATATTTTTCAAAGTTTCTAAACACAGCTAAGCCCAGGTACACCAACTTCCTGTTATGAAAGCTGTCCCCAGTGTGGTGCAGTAAGACGAAATCAAAACTTACACCGGATTTGGTGCCAGTGGCTTTCTTGGCCAACACACACCCTTAAAACTAAAGTAAATTTTTTATTGGAAAAAAGGATTAGAAAGGTAATAAAAATAAGAACATTGCAATTTGTTGGCATTTTTTTTCACTAAAATCACAACATGAACTGGCTGCCTGCCACTGCAGGTCCCTAGCATTGCTGGGTTGGTTCTTAGGGCAAATGGGTCTTTTCCACACAGCAGAAATCTGTTCTGGAGGGACATTATAAAAAAAGTGTTTTAGGGAAGAAGTTTGCACAGCTATCTCCCTGGAAATGTCTTCCAGGGATGACATTTCCTCTGGCCTGGGATTTTCAAAGTAGACTAAACTAGAAATCTTTTTTTTCCACAGGGCAAGTTGCTTGGGTATCTCCTGCTTGCCTGTGTGAACAAAGAAGCAGGCAGGGGTCACTTGTTTCTCCTGCCAAACAGAACTTTCATTTTCGCGACAGTTGCTCTCTTCAGGAGCTGCTGCCTCTGTCATCTGATAGAGATTTCCCATGGAGGTTTCTTTAGCTTGCAACTCATCTGCACATATTTTCACTGTAAAAAGTACCTGAAAAAAGTTTGTTTTGCCTAGCAATTCTGTACATATATCCACTTCACTTTTGCCAAGAAGGAGATGTCTGTGAAGCTATGCTGACACAACCTTGAGAATCTGAAATATGCACATATTTGAATCATCATAACTTCGCATGACATTTCCCGCCATAAAAGGGGGAAAAAAAAAAAACTACAGTGAAATCCCATGCAGATGAGCTGCTTCATAGAGGAAACCTCCATCGTAAACCTTCACCAAATGGCAGGTGGGATGGAGAATCGGTAGTGGGAGAAAGTGACATAACTATAGAACTACAAAAAGAGCTACATTGGGCAGTGGATGGGGAGAAAAGAACTACTCTGACTGGCCCTACCTTTTTTTGTCCCACACAGAGCTGGTAAGCCAAAATGGGTCTACTAAAGAGCATCACTTAGGACATTTTATTTCCATTGTGTGAGAAAGACCATAGTTTCCCACAGAGCATCTGTTTGGGAGGGAGCAAGGGAGGGAGTAAAAGGGAAAAGGCAAAGTGATGCTACATTATTAGCTGTGCTAAAGTTGGACATTCAACCATGGGGCTCTCACACAACCAATCCTTAAGGGCTGCAGCCATGAAACTTCCCAGTGTGTAGAGTAAGTTCACTTGCCCATGAGGCTCCTTGCAGAAATATTATGAGCTAGTTCGGTCTAGGCTGAGCACCCATCCTTGGAAGGACGCCATTGTGCAGGAGTGCATTCTTCACCTGCAAAAAAGTCAGAAAAAAAGACATCCAGACTAATAACTCTAGAAAAAAAAAAAAAAAGACACCAGGGGCTGATAGGGAATTGCTAGTCCCATGGGTATACAGGATTTTATAGGTTTTACCACCACTATCATATACTATAAAATTGTCTATAAAGGAAACCATAGTGACAAGAATAAAAAAGTAGCAGGTTCATGTATTGGCCCATTTATATATTAGCCCATTCTTGCATAATGTGGTAAGGGGGGGGGGGGGTTGTCTAATTTTCTTTTTTAAAAAAATGTTAGTTAAATCTTTTTTTCTCCTTTGCCATGTGTTCCCGTGCTTGAATTTACTCTGGTAAATTCTCAGCAACTACTGAATTAGTTTTTCACTTTTCAGATACAGAGAATCTGTTGCAGGAGAGAAATCCTAATTTCCTACCACTAAGATTTTCTACATGGGCGGGGGGGGGGGGGGGGAGAAAAAGGCCACACAACCCATGTCCCCCTTTCAACTGCAGAACCAATTGCATTTGGCCTGTCCCACCACTTCTCCTCCCTATACCCTTAGAGCAAACAGGGCTTAATTGAGGCAGAAGCAGTGGCAAGGTGTGGGTCATCCCTTGCTCTCCCCCCTGCAGGTCAGGAAGGTAGAACAGGAGACACAGAATGTGGAGAACTTGCTAATGGACCAACTATTTGTTGGTCAGGTGATGGCTCTAACAAGAGAGCAGGTAGCTGGGTAGGTGGGTAAAAAGTGGTGAAGCCAGACCTCAGAGTCCCAACACAGATTGGTTTATTGATGATTACTGGCCCTGGCCTGCTTTTCCCTCCCCTTCTGTTCAGAGAGAGCCAGGTAGGAAAGAAAGCTAGAAGGGGGTGCCACTGCAGAATGGCCAGGAAGCAAAAGGGAAGAGGCAGCTCACTGTCCAGCCTACCCATCCCTCCTTGGCTTTTAAAAGCACTTTCTGCAGTGGCTTCTGGAGGTGCTTTGGAACACCTTACATCTTTAGAGAGGGCTCACCAAAGCCCACTCTGGAGTGACTTAATTGCTCTGCCCACTGGGATGGATTAGGCTAGAGGGCAAGGAAAGGGATGCCAAAGAACAAGCTGGATTGCTGGTCACTCCTGGCACTAGAGGCATTAATGCAGATTCTCCAGGGAAAGGGAGGCACCCCAGAGAGGCTCGAAGCAGACCCCCCTACAATTGCCTGGAGGCTTGGGCAGCAAGGGCAGGAGCTCCATTCTATTTTGGTCCTTTGCTCCCTGGCCATTAAACAATAACTATCAGCATGGCTCTTTCCAGTCCCTGAGAGCACTTCAGCTAGCAGTGAGGGCTTGGGAGTCTTGACCAGCTGGAACTCCAGCATCTTCCCATTCCCTCTGCTGTCCCACTTCTTAGGAGGTGCTCCTGGAGAGGCATTGGAAACTACCCAGGTGTACCTGGGAGTGGGGACAGGGCTGGAGGGAGGTAAGGGAAAGTGAGCACTGTTAGGGAGCCCTGCAGGCAGCCAAGGAATAACAGAGTCTAGCTTTCTCCCCAGCACACTGCCAAAGTTCCTGGAGTGGAGAAAGTTCCCAGCTGAAGTATAGGCTCTTTGGTTTGCCTGCAATGAAAGTGTGTTTGGCCCACAGGCACTGAAAGCCTTGGCCACTTTAGGGTCACCCGCTTGACTCAACCTGAAGCCTGGGACCACCAAGAAGAGAGTGTCGTGCAAGTTAAGCCACATGCTGCACTATTCCAAGTCTGGGAGAGCAGCAGCGCCACCTAGATGTAAGTAACAATGGAGGCAGGCATCAAAGTGCACAGCATCGCTTGGCTCAGGGAAGAGCCAGGGACCCAAGCATTGGCCTATGGGAGCAAATAGTAAACCCAGAGGGTGCCACTAAGCATGTACAGAATGTACTTCTTCCACCTCCCCTTAAGCTCTCTAGCCTCGGGGGGTGCTATTGCAGAGCTTGCCCTGGGTGCTGTTTTTTTTTTTAGATATGCCCTGCTTCCTGCAGTATGTTTAGGAAAAGAAAGGTACATGATGAGTAGTTGGAACTAGAGTTGGGTTCTAGAGATAACTCCCCGGAATGCAAAGCAATTGGCACATCTCCCTACATCTACCCTACATGGCAGAAATTCAGCATTATACAACAAACAAGAAAAGGAGAATAGCTGGCATTTTGATACAACACAGTTTAAGGGGTCTTTTTGGGTGCACAGAAATAAATGAAGGGGCAGTTCGTAAATATATGTATCATATTATTGCTGACTCAGTCCAATAATTCCTTATCTATTAAACTGAATCCCTGAACAGATCCATGCAATACATATTTCCTTTGAGACAATAAATTGTATATATCAAATGGTTACATATCTGGCTTTGCCCTCATAACTAAAATGGCATTATCTTTCTTTTACATTGTAAGCAGCTTTTTTGGAATTAGCATGAAATAAGGATACTAGACCTAGGACATATTTGGGGAAGGGGTACATTGCTTTCTCTGTAATTTGTTCCATTTAAATGAGTTCAAGTTTGCATCTGTTTACAGATCTCTTGCTTACTTGCTATCTAGAATCATTGGAAATGTAGACATTTTTTGTTTTACAGCTGTGAATCCTTTTCAACTAATGAGGTTCATATGTTGGAAGCTCATTCAATCTTTCACTTCAGTGGAGCTGTTGGCTATGTAGATTCTTCTTTGTCCCTGCATCTTGTTTTGATATTGCCTGAAGTTAGGAGTTCTGGCTTGTAAAACCACAAAAGTTATGAGCTGGAACTCTTTATCTTTTCAGACTTTTAAATCACTTTGTGGGTTTGAAAACCACATAAATATCTGTTTAATTTAGGTTTTCAGTGATTTATTGATCCTTTCTGTTTTTGTCTTCACATCTATTCGTATGGCAAACTGCAATCCCCACACTCATCCCTGTCTTCTATATTGAGAAACCTGTATAATTATGAATAGGTTTTATAAAAGACAATTGCATTCTGGAGGTTTGCTCCAAGAACCATTCTTAGAAGAGGAGCGTAATATAATATTGTATTTTGCTACTTCTTTAAACCAACTTTTGCTGGAAGTTAGTTCTGACTTTTAAATGAGTGAGAAATGAATTTTTCACTGAGACTCTTCTTGGAGCATAGCCAATATGGTGAACAAATGTTGCTTGAATTTTCAATCAAACAATGCCTGTTCCATTTGAACAAAGCAAATTTGTATGTCACATGTATAAGATTCCTAAAAGGACTTTTCAAATCCAATGAGGAATGGACAAGCATTCTTGGTCACATCACATGAAGGGCAACAGCTGGAACTGAGGCTATAGAGTAAAAAGCATGAATTTGCTCAAGAAGAACATCTCCCTGGGAAATGGAATAAGGTGGACTATTTCTCACATTCAAACATTAGAGCCTAACTGTGACTATGACATGTGTCTCTGCAGGGATAATGATGGAGAAGATCTGGCTCAGTAGCCCTTGATAATGATTAAGAACATCCAACCTGCCTGCCTAGGCTGGTGTGAAGAGTGAGAACCAGTGTGGTGGAGCATGATAGTGTGTCAGATTAGTGTGTCTGGATTTTCAAGTCAGAGTGTCAGGCTACAGAAGGGAGACTCCCATTAAAACAAAGCTGATATTCAAACTATAGTTTCCTCACGTGAAGACATTTGAATCCAGAGCAAATTTTCTTTCATAAAACATAAATAAATGCTTGCAAATTTTGCTTTAAAATGTCTTCCTTCTTTTGCTTTTTTAATTTAATTCTAAAATACACTACCTGTTTTGAAAGTAGCATGTTTTGAACTAACATCTCCTACCAGATGTATCTACTCAATTTCTTATATTATAGTATTTCTGGCAGTGGCCAATGAATGAAGGGCAAATCTTAACCCACATTATAGCCTTCCTAAACCCATTCACGTCAAAGAAAAGAAGTGGAAAGCTTCATTGACATAGGAGTCTATAAAAGGAATACAGACTATTTTATTATATATTTGTGTTGCTGGCAACTGGGATACAGAACATGGTAAAAACTCAGTTGAAGTCCAAAGGATACATTAAGGCCGGGGAATTAAGAAAAAGAGCAGGATGAGGAAGGAATTATTTTATTTCTTCCTACCTTTGGCTATTGAAAGCAAAGTTAGGGTTTGAGGCTGGATAGTAAACTTTTCCAGGTTTTCATAGGGAAATTTTCTAATGAAATGAAACCCATACTTCAAAATGACTGCATTTGAGGACCCAGTTCAAACTTGGATTCCGAGTGACCATTTGCAGAGGCACCGAGCCGTGTGCCTTGCTTTACTGGAATATTTGCACAGCAAGAACTTTAAGGTCAGGGTGTACAGAACATCCTTCACTCCAAGGAGTTTTGTTTCCCTCTACCTTACTAAAGTTCCACTCAGTTTTAATGAGAGACAGAAAGCTGTTTAGGTTTCTCTGTGTGCCTTCAGTGTATCACTTACTGTGATAGTGAATCCACTTTTCCCCGTCTTCCCAGTTGTTGGCAGAAGTGGCAAGCCCTTTCCACTGAGTCTAGGCATTTTTGAGAGCGAGCAATCCTCCCAACACCACACAACTACACATGTCTGCACTCCGCTCCTTAGAGCCCAGTTACCTGGCAGCCATAACACTTGGTTTTCCTATTGCTTTGGTTTTGTGTGTTGGTGTTTAATTGCTTTGCAGTCCTGTGCTGCATTCTATGCCTCCTTGTATGCCAGGTGAGTTTCGAGGATCCCCCCTCCCCTCCAGGCCAAAGAACTGGCAGTGAATTGCTGCAAATAAACAGGTGAGGAGGAACTAAGTGGAAGACTCAGGAAATGGCACCGAGACAGAAGTTCCAAGGAGGCAGAGAAGTGAGGGAAATGCTGAAGTAAATAGATTGCACAACAATGACTAGAAGTTGTTTTCAAGGCTGCAGAAATTTCAATGAGAGAATCGTTTAAAAGGGTGGATTCATTTTAAAATATTTTGGGGCTGGAAAGGATTTAAAAATGGGGATGATGAAACAAAGTGGAACTCCATTGAAGGAATCATTTTAGTTCCTGCCTCAAAATGTTTTGAAAATTTGAAAATGTTTCGACATGGCCTTGGATTTAGGGGCCCCCCTGTTTTTAAACCATTTTTGTTTTAAAATACTTTTACTGTTTTAATTTATTGCTGCATAAATTTTAAAGGAGTTAAAGTTTTTTATATTTGTTGATTTGTTGATTTGTTGTTAGTTGGAACAACCATATTGTAAGCCGCCTTGAGCATTCGTGGATAGGGAAGTGACCTATAAGACTAATAAATAAATAAATGACCAGCCAAAATAAATAAAGGTTTGTCTGGAAAGGACCATTGTCTCCCACATTTTTTGCAACAGGGCTTGTTTGAACATATTGATTTTACACTATGTGATGTTAAGGCAGGAGACACAACAGTCCTAATAGCTTTATATTTCAATTATATGTTTTAAATTCCAACTGCAGCCAATAGTTCAGAGGTATAAAGCTGTGGGACCGCAACAGCTGCAGCTGGGAAATTACCTGGACCTGTTGGATTTATAGCTGGCACGGATACAAGTTTGAGCAGCTCATAATTAGCTATGGCAATTCTAATCTAACAAGCAAATAGGGTGTTTTTTTCCCTGGTAACCAGGACATTGTGTTCATAGCATGTCTAAGAGATGATACCAAATGTCAGAACAGCATTGTGGAATTTTAGGTACAATGCTTCTAGTCATCCCCTTTCGTGGAAAGGGACTTTATGCTGTTTCCTACCTTAACTATAGAGGGGGTTATTTACTAGATAGCTGAGAGTGACTAGAAAGGGACCCAGGAATTTGTCACCTGCTTACTCTATCATGCTGATCCTGTCCTTTGAGTGTATTTGAAGATACTCTTAGGGACTTCCTTGCTTGTTTCTGCCTTCTTCTCAGAACTCTCCATCTTACTTTCATTTTTTGAGGAAGAGGATGTGTCACAAATGCGCATCCGTCTCCACATCCAACTAGAATAAGTGGGATAGTTAGTGAACCTATCTCTCCACCTTTCTATCAGGAGATGGGGTTCACTAATGAATATTCTTTTTAATAGATTAGAAACACAAACAACTCTGAGCTTGCTTTTGTGCCTGTCTCTCCCAAGTTCATCCATGTGTTCTCCAGGTGGTTCCGCTGTGTGCAGCCTCTACTGAGTGAAAGCTCCGCTGTGTTTCAGCCTCTGTGTACTATACTCTATGTGCAAAGGGAAAGTACACACATCAGGCGCTGTTTCTCCCCAACAATCACCAATCCTCCACCCATTCAATTCTGTTATTCTGTGACTAACTACCAGTCTTAGATTACTATTACGGCACCCTAAGCTTCCAAATTAACATTGGCATAAAACTGATCAATTTAGGAACATTCTGGTTTACAAAGTCATATTTGTTTTGAGTGAGTATTGAGTAATGATATTTAGTGAATGCAGTGAATCCATCTGAACAAACTATAATAATTTATTTTCTGGTCAGTGAAGAGATAGAAACCAAACTATGTGTGAACATGCTAACACTGATTTCCACATTCACAGCAATATGAATCTCACCTGCTTGTGCATTACTCAGTATCTCTTTTTAGTTATTGATTCGCAGTCCAGTGTGTGAATTACATCTACTGAAAATTGTTAAGAAATGATATGAAAGTTCTATCTCTTGTCTTTTGACCTGTAATAGCTGTTTCATAGGCATAATACTTACAATTACATTTATCATGATGCTTTGGCCAAATTGTGCTTTATATAGGGGTGGCTGAGACATTGCAGATCATCTGAGATGCACACTAGAACGTTTACATATTGTTCTGATGTGATATAAGACATTAATCTACCCATTTACCAAACCAGAATATGTCTGCCAGCTGGTCTATAAATGAGAGCTTTTGGCCCACTTCAACATTCGACCCTAAGCTCTGCTGCAAGGGAAATATTTAGGAATTTTTAAAACCCAATTAGGGTTGTTAGCTCTGCATGGAGAAATACCTGAAGATCTGGGAGTGGGGTGGTGGACTGTAGAGAGGGTGGGGATTAGGGAAGTGAGGGATTTCAGTATGGTACAATACTATAGAACCCCCCCCCCCCCTCAAAAGCAGTCATTTTCTCCAGGGAACTGGTATCTATTGCCTGGAGATCAACCTGGAGGTCGGCAATCCTATTCCCAACATTTGGTGGTGGTGGGGGGGGGGGGGGGTTGCCAACTGAATATGGTAGGAAAAACTGAACAAATTACTTCACAATTCATTTGATAAGGATATTCATTCCTTATACAACACTCCAGTTATATCAAAGTTTCCAGGCAGATCTGACCATCTATTCTTTTTTGAGATCACCTTAATGTGTCAAAATTGGCCAGATTTTTGCTCTTCAGCTCAATTAGGGAAGGAAGCAGATGCTTCCATCTTTTATTAACCACTTTTTTATGATCAAAATTAGGAGTTAATGAGGTTAAGAATTCTTATGTTTTTAAATGTTTTTTACTGATTCGGTGTTTTGTTTCGTCGCTGTAAATGTTAGGGTTGGCTGATCTTTGATGGTAATGAATGAATGAATTCCTTGAAAGCCCATGGGGGCTGGACAAGTAGGTTTACTTGTTTTCTTTTTGATATTTGGCCTAGGTCAACTCCTGCCGGAAGCTCTGAGAGGTGACTCCTTGGCTTGCCTTCTACGTACAGTAGAAGGTCGTTCCCAGAATTGTTATTAAGGCATGGAATTACGTGGATATGCCATCAACTGGACACCTTCCGTCACTTTCTACATGTAAAACCACTGAGCAATAGCCCTTCATGGAGTGAAAAAACTGTCTCAGTGTTATTGAACAACTTAGTTTTAAGAATGGTCTACATTTACTCTGAACTATGTAATGGACTCAAAGGAACCCTAGGCTCTGAATCTAGCAACTAATGAGCTTCCATGGACTTTCCAGTATGGGAGTGGCTATCATGTTCTGGCCTTCCTTTGTTTGGCCCCAGACCAGTCAAGCTATGTAAGAACATAAGAACATAAGAAATAGCCTGCTTCTGGATCGTGACCAGAGTCCATCTAGTAGTCCACAGCCATTCTGCTACTGCAGTAATGGCTCCACCAGGTGGTGCCTTTGGGAGCTCACATGCAGGATGTGAAAGCAATGGCCTTCTGCTTCGCTGCTGCTCCTGAGCACCTTGGTGCTGCTAAAGGCATTTGCAATCTGAGATCAAGGAGGATCAAGATTGGTAGCCATAGATTGACTTCTCCTCCATAAAATCTGTCCAAGCCCTTTTTAAAGCTATCCAGGTTAGTGGCCATCACCACCTCCTGTGGCAGCATTATTCCAAACACCAATCACATCGTTAGCGTGAAGAAGTGTTTCCTTTTATTAGTCCTAATTCTTCCCCCCCAGCATTTTCTGAATGAGTGCCCCCCTGGTTCCTAGTATTGTGAGAAAGAGAGAAAAAGTTCTCTCTGTCAAGCATTTTCTACCCCCCATGCATAATTTTTGTAGACTTCAATCATATCCCCTGCAGAAGTCTCCTCACCAAACTCAAAGAGTCCCAAACGCTGCAGCCTCTCCTCTCATAAGGAAAGGTGCTCCAAGGTGCTTCTCCTCATGTAAGAAGGTGGTGTCAAGCCATGTAGAAGGGGGAAATGGAGTGAGGGTTTTGGCCCACCTCCTTAGTCTCTACCCAGAGTCCTAAAATGCTTTAACCTGATGCTGTTTTCAATAAAAGAAATCATTTGAACACGAAGTCTCATTATTGAATAGTCCAGGAGTGTGACAGTGGTTTCTCAGTACTGCTTTAGGATCCTTTTTTGATATGATGTATCTTTTTCAGGAAAATTAAATAATTTTCATATAATAAATGCTGTAACTATATACACATGTCCTTAATATGCATATCTATTATACTGCATATACATAAGTACAAAAGGTCTTCCATCTCAGTCATACCCTGCTGCATGGCCAGTGATGTGCTGTTCCAGACAAACACTCCATCATTCCCTATGTCTTAAGATGCTTGACAACCATCCCTATCTACCATGACCACCATCCCCAACCCCTGCCAAACTAACTTTGGTTTAAACAGGCAGTGACCAAGCCTATTTGGTACAATCTCAATTGTGACTTCACAAAGCAGGTGAAGAACCCCCCCCCCTTAAGGAACCAAGGGAAACCCCCAAACCCTGCTCAGTCCCAAAAGATGACCAGTGAATCACATGATGCCTCCAAGGGAGTGTGGTGGGTCAGCAGCCAGCAGCCAGCAGCAAGACTGCTGAGGGAGGTATGGCCAGAATATATGCTTGTAAGCTGTGCCTCCCTTTCAATTCTGGGGGCCAAGACAAACTGATCCCTGGCTTAATTGTGAAAAAATTCCCCTTCTGGGGGATCTGAAAACAATTTGAAATAATCTGGTACATGTTATAAGAAGGGTAACAGAAAATACATTTCTAATGTTTTCTGGAAGCAAAAAAGAAAAATCTAACACAAAACATTGGCCTGTATCCTAGGTTCATAGCACTCTATTGCCCTAGTACCCCAAATAAAGACACGAGACCATAGCATCATTTAACTGGTTTATTAAAATTAGCTGATCTACATAATCAATTAACTATACTAATATTTAAATAAGGGCAGCCTGCACTAGGTAGACTAGCCATGGCTGCCTTTATTCTGGCAAATTTATTTTGGTTCCAAATTTGGCTACACTCTTTTCCACTGAAAGATTAAAGTGTGCTCCCTTTGTCAAAACCATTATTCTGTGCATATTTAAACATGGTTTGGCAGGTGGGTGGTGGGGATTGTAGGAACCCACCAGGGGGAGGAATATGAGAGGTGGTGGCAGCAACAAGGCTTGGCTGGTGTAGGGAGCTGGAACACAAGAGGGAACACACAGGCAGCCACAGACAACCTAATTTGCCTAATTCGGCCACATCCAGCCCCAGGTTGCAGCAGAACCAGGCAATGCCCCATGCCCAACCTCTTAAAGGTGAAGGAGGAATGGGAAAAGGTGAATGGAGGAGGGGGAAGCAGGCCTAGGTTGGCATAAAGATCCAAGTAGAACATTCTGCAACAAAGAACGTTCAGCATGTGGTGGATGAATATACAACTGTACTTTAATGTTTTTGTGAAAAAGAGTACAGTGGAACCAGTGGTTGGATTCAGCCTATTTTGGTAGAGAGCTGGCGCTAATTTTTTTGTCTATTTCAGAGAATGGTTGTAATCCCACCACTGAGTCCTTTCGGAACCAGTTGTTAAATTATTTGAATCCTACCACTGAGTGGAACCTTGGTTTTCGGCGATAATCCGTCTGGGAAACCTCGGCAAAATCCAAAAACGATGAAAACCGAGGCAAACAATGGAAAGCAATGGAACTGCACAGGGTGCCATTTGTTGTCACAAAATGAGTGTGTACGCACCAATGAAATCTGATGAAAATGGAAGCAAACGACGAAAACCGAGGCAAAATTTTCAGGGAAAGAATCAACGAAAACTGAAACCAACTTTTCTTTAATTTAGGTTTTTTTTGCTGTCGTGGATTTTTTAGGTTGTGTGGCCATGGACTGGTCATTTTTGCTTCTATTTTTTTGTCCACATCTATGCCTGGCTTCTTCAAAGAAAGATAACACATCTTACTGTGCCTCTAAAGATGTCAGCCATAGATGCGGTGAAACGCTAGGAGCAAAAACTACTAGACCACATTGACACAACCCAGAAAACACACAACATTCAATTGTTTTGACCAGAAAGCCTTGAGTAATACATTAGATTCCCCCCCCCCCCCCCCCCCGAGAATGGTAAAACTAAAAAGGGAGTAAAACAGGGTTGTGTGTTGGCACCTATATTATTTAATCTTTTTTTGTACGATCTTGCCCCCATTTTGAATAACTCCAACCCTCACTGTCCTTATCTGAATGGTGTCCTTTGTCCATCCTCCTTTATGCCGATGATGCAGTCTTGCTATCGAGAACAAGGTTAGATCTCAAAAACTCCCTGATCAAATGTGAAGAGTATTGCTGAAACAACAGGTTGGTTATAAATCCTGCGAAATCTAAAATAATGGTCTTTTCCAACATCTTTAGACCCATGAGATGGTCCATCCAAGGGGTTGACATTGAGCAAGTCAAATTGTTCAAATACCTTGGGATAACATTTCACCATAAGTTAAGCTGGACCACTCATAGGAACAATACTATTAAAGGTTGCAAGAATCTGTCCACTGCAGTTCTGAAATTTTTTAACATCCATGGTGGAAGGTTTATTCCAGCAGCCCTAAGGGGTTTAATGCCAAGGTGGTCCAGTACCTATTGTATGGTATCCCTGTTTGGATCCAAGCTTGGCACAAGAACCTGGAGCGTATCCAATCAAACTTCCTATATAAGATATTTGGCACCCCACATTGTGTCCTTTATGGTGTGCTCTGTCTGGAATCAGGGCAACATTTGTTGGAGACTAGGGCATGGGCTGTAACATTTAAGTTTTGGCTGCGATTATGCTTCTGCACAGATCCAAAAAGTTTATCTTTGCTAGAAATGAGGGAGCTTCAGCTTTCGAAGTGGTGGCTCCATATTGAAAAAAAAATCTTCTCCTTGGGTTTCTCATGGGAGTCTCTACATATGCTTACCGCCACGGAAATTTACCATCACCTAAAGATCAGATTGTACGACCAGGAATACCAATCTCTCCTGAGTGCTGCACAAAGCTCCTGTTCCCCTCTATACTTTGGAATCACACCCCCGAAATCTAGCCCTGCTGTATACTTAGAACAGCTTGTTAATTATAAGTGCAGATGGGTCATGACAAGTCAAGGTGCAACTCATTCCCCTCTGTCTATCTTCAAGGTCGTTTCCTTAACATCCCACAAAGTGAGCGTTGCTGTCGGTACTGTCCCAATGCTATAGACTCAATCCCTCATATCCTGCTTTACTGTTCGAGGTATAATGATATTAGAACCAATCTGGGAGCTTTACTACCTCTAGAATTTATGTTTCTCTCAGACAAACTAAAAATGTCTAAGCTACTGAACAACCCTAATGTAGAAATTTCTGAAGCAGTTGCTACATTTTTTAACCATGTTCTACATGATATATAACAATGATCCTGTTTTTGTATTTGGAATGTATGGTACTTCTGGTTTATGCCTAATAAAGGTTTTTGGATTGGATTGATAAAACTAACCACATTTTAACTAAGATCGGTATATTCTAGCAAATGAGATTCTTCAGAAAGAATTTCCATCCTGTAACTTAGAGGCAAATTTGACCTTTAAGGAAGAGAATTCTATCTGCCTGTCTAGTTTACTGGCAGTAGTGGATACTTTAGAATACTGACAAACGATAGTAAACACTATGTTCTGTTCTATAATAAAACAGCCTGGCAAAACCGTGTAGAAAACACAACCACAGGTCTATATGTCTTTTCAAAATGCAGCCACTGATAACTGTGCAAAAAAGAGAAGAAAACACTAGAGATAAGGGCTGGACAGCAACAGAAACATTTCTTGTAATGAAATGGCAAATACAATAATACTTTCATGCACTTTAACTGAAAGTGTTTTCATTCAAAACAACTTATACTACAATCCTAAGTAGAGTTACACCCATCTAAGTCCATTAAAGTCAATGGGTTTAAAGAGTCCAATTTTGCTTGCAACTGTACTACAAAACAGCTTGCAGTCTATGACAGCCACAATTGATAGATGAGGTGATGTGTAAAAGTCTGCTTTCTATAGCATATAACCTAAGTTGTTCCTTTCTTCAGTATCCAACGATGTACAAACAGGTCTTCCAACACAAAACAATGATGCCACAGAATGACAGTGGTGTTACTCTGCTATCATGGTAAGTACACAACAATTTCACCACTTTTTTGGTCCCAGAAAAGAAAATCAAAGGTGGAGGGATGTATTTGTACGGGAGACAATCTATATATATAAAAAGCTAACCATTTGTTTGTTGGTCTTGCCCTAACGCCGAAGCAGCTGGACGGATTGCCCCCAAATTTTCACATGACATCCCTCCCTGTTGCGGGCAGGTAATTGGACCTTCACATTGCCAAAAGTCCATACCTGAGCCAGGTAAAACGTCTTTTTCCTGGCAGACCAGGCCATGAAGCTGCCTCTGTTTAACTGTCACCCTTAGAATGTTCGTGCAGCATGTTTGTCTGTGGCCTGAGGGCTTGGTATGCCCTTAGAATGTTCGCAGAGATGGCTAGAGATGAGCAGTGAAAACAGTAAATAGGTAATACTGGTAGGTAATATGAGTGGAAGTGAAACACATACACACTTTGCCATGTAAGACATCAGGTGGGGTTCCCCCCTACACACACACGCAGGTAACTTTCACTCTCTGTGCCTCACCCAATACTACCACACAACACACATACTCTCATACACATCCACTTCATCCTCACACACCTCACTCTGCCCTCCCTCACATCCAACCACCACTTACCCACTTCCTCACCCATATTCGCCACAGCTCTCTTTTACTAAAAGCAAGCTGGAGTTTGCCTTTTTCTTCTAAGAAAATCTGTGGGGTGGGGGCGAACCAACACTACTGGCTCTGCTTCTTTTGCACATGGCCCTTTAAAAACCCAGGGAGCTGGCCTCGATCTGAGTGCCTCACCACCCTGTCTCTGCTGCCTGAATGGGATAGCCTCCTTGCCCCAGTTCTGCCTTACCAAAGCCAGGACTGTGCGTGTCAACCAGCATCATGGACAGCGGGATTCACACTCTGGACAGTTCCGTTGTGGAGTGGAAGGGTTACCTTATACTAAAAACCAAGCCAGTACCATATAATAATGTGAATTGAAAAGGGAAAGAGGGATTCCATTTGACCACCCCAAAAGAAGAAGAAGAGGAGGAGGAGGAGTTTGGATTTATATCCCCCCTTTCTCTCCTGTAGAAGACTCAAAGGGGCTTATAACCTCCTTGCCCTTCACCCCTCACAACAAACACCCTGTGAGGTGGGTGGGGCTGAGAGAGCTCCAAAAAGCTGTGACTAGCCCAAGGTCACAAAGCTGGTGTGTGTGGGAGTGCACAGGCTAATCTGAATTCCCCAGATAAACCTCCACAACTCAAGCTGCAGAGCTGGGAATCAAACCCGGTTCCTCCAGATCAGAGTGCACCTGCTCTTAGCCACTATGCCACTGCTGCTCCCAAAAGGCTATGCTGGGGATCATTGGACCTGCATGGACATCTGTGTGGGTTGCAGACTGTCATGAGAAGGACAATGGCCACAGCAACGCGTGACCGGGCCTCGCTAGTATTATATAATACAGTACTATGTAATAACAAGTGAGAGCCTGTATAGACTTGTGGGAGGCTTCTCATTTCCTCCTCCCACACTCTTTCCTCTTTCCCTTTTTGGGAATTTCTCATAGTCTGTCCCTTCTCCTGCTTCCTCCTCTCCTTGTAGAGTTACCTACCTCCATGTAAGGCTGGAGATCTGGAATCACAATGGAACTTCCAACTACAGAGATCAGTTCTCCCTTTGAGTTTCCAGCTCCAGGTTAAAAAAAGTCATGGAGATTTCAGGGTACAGATTAGAAAGGTGAGATTTGGGGATGGAAGCAAACACAGCAGAGACATACCACCATAGGAACATGGGGTCACCCATGTACCCAGGAACATGCCTTTTGGTTACCTGGGTGGCACCCTACATAACCAAATGGATGTGTGCACACCATCAATCCTTGCCCCCTCATCTCCCTGCAGGCCAACTTTTGAAAGCCAGAGCTTTTGAAAGCATGGAGGCCGGGGGTTGGGCTCAGGGGTGTGATCCCCTGAGCCTCCCCCCTCAGTGCTTTCAAAAGCTGTAGCTTTCAAAAGCTGGCCTGCACGAAGGCTGGGGGTGGGGCTCGGGGGGGGGGGGAGGCCATGTCCAACCTCTGTGCAGCAAAAAGACAATCGAAAGCAAGTATAGAGATCCGAAAGGAAACGCAAACCGGGGAACCTCACCCCCAGAGATGACTTGCAAAAGGAAAACAAGGAAGTAAATATTATAACACCAATTTTTAGTGATCAATATTATTAACCAGTATTACATTCATTCAAAACAAGTATTGATAAGTATTGATGTTTTGAATGAATGTAATACTGGTTAATAATATTGATCACTAAAAATTGGTGTTATAATATTTACTTCCTTGTTTTCCTTTTGCAAGTCATCTCTGGGGGTGAGGTTCCCCGTTTTGTGTTTCCTTTCCAACCTCTGTGCAGGCCAGGGGAAGGGGCTTGGGGGTGGGCTCCTACCCAAGCCCTGTCCTTGATCTCCATGCAGGCCGGCTTTTGAAAGCCAGAGCTTTTGAAAGCGTGGAGGTGGGGTGGCTTGGGGGACAGGGTCTTTTCTTGTTGTGCTGCTGTACTACAAGTAGTAGATGTTGGCATTTTGAACCAATGACAGGCCCCAATTTTGACTTGTGCGGAGCCTGGTCCCAGCAGTCAGAACAAGGAGGGGGTGGTAGAAGCCCCCAGGACTGAATAGTGGGGAGCTGGTGATGGGAGCCCCTACGCAATGCCGGGTACCTTTTTGGTGGCAAGTACAATTTTGCTATGTTTGCCACCCTGAGCCCTTCGGGGGAGGGTGGGATGTAAATTAAATGAAAAATGAAAGGGTGGGCACGGAAAAGGAGTTGTCTCCAGGCACCATTCCCCCCCTCCCGATACGGCTCTGAACCACAGTGGCATATAATGCCTTAGAATCTACTCTCCAGAACAGTGATTTTTTTCCAATTGTAATTCTAGGGTCACATGGAGTTTTGCAGTCCCCATTTTTTTTGGAGGAGATGACTTATTTGGAGGGTGAAGTTTATGGCAGTACATTCTTTTGAGGATCCTCAAAACCTACTCTCCTGTATTAGCCCCTCGAGGATGGGGCGGTATAAAAGTCTAAATAATAGATAGATAGATAGATAGATAGATAGATAGATAGATAGATAGATAGAT